>NW_019174404.1:15275139-15532534 GCF_002260705.1 Seriola dumerili
GCCGGCGGGCCGGCGGGCAGCTAGCTCTGCTTGCTGGGCGCAATGGCTGAGCCGGGGGGGGGAGGGAGTCGCTCCCTTCCGAAGGGCCGCCATGGGTCATCTCTCATATGCTGAGGTGCCACACCATTAAGACTAGTGTGAATGTCAAAACGGAAAAGTTTGTCCAAAGGCCACAAGTTTGGTGTCTACGGACTCGGCCCGTCACGCTGAGTAACATATGTCAGCCCCAGGCTTCTAAGTCGCTCCCTTCCGAAGGGCCGCCATGGGTCATCTCTCATATGCTGAGGTGCCAGTCTAATCCATTATGCCTCTGTGTCATATTTGTTTGCAATCAATTTGGTGCTATGGCAGTCTGGCTGCACAGAGACAGAGGCCTGGAGGAAGAGGCCGTGTCTCAAAGCTATCTGGTCTTGTAACTTTTCAGCGGGTTCGCCTTGGCGGAGCTGGAGGGAGTGCAGAGGAGAGAGAGAGCAGGAGAAGGGGGGTGGAGCGGGGTGCGAGTGTCCAGGGTACAGACTAACAGTAGAAAGTAGGGAGGGCTGAGGAGGAGAGATAGTGCAGGACTCATTATCAACTACAGCAGTGGAGAGTTTAGAAGACATGAGCTCCTGAGGGCTGCCACCAAACACACACACACACACACACACACACACACACACACACACACACACACTTCCCCTCAATTCACTCGGTCAGCTCTCACTCACTCTCTCATCTTTCTGTCTTGTTTTTCTTCTTTTTTCTCTCTCTCTTGCAGATATAGTCCATTCATCTTATTTATGCTGTCTTTCTCTCTAGGTGTCCCTTTTGGTGAGTAGGTATGAAGACAGACCAGAGTTGGCATCAAGAGCTGTCAGAAAGAGACGGGCTCTCCCTGGTTGTCTCGCTTGGCTACAGATTCATATCAAGTGTGCTGGAGGACACATTGTGCACGTGTGCACAGACTGACTGACTGCATGTCTGTCTATGTACAATGTGCATGATGTCACATTCACAAAAGCAGGCTGGACACACTGAGAGGGAAAGCAACAGCTCGCCCGTTAATTACGCAAGCTAATAGAGCAGCTGCTCATTCACTCCCTTGTCAGAGAGATTCACAGCAGGACGGAGAGGGTCAGGCAGGACATGAAGCATTAAGATGGACATGCTGTGATTCTGGACAGAGGCTAACTAAGGTAAAGAGAGGAGCCATTACACTGATGCAGTTCAGGGACTTAAGATGTGTCTGGATGAGGACATAACAGACACTTTACAGACTGGGGACACAAGGAGTGTTAGGATACTCTTAAGAAGTTAAGAACTACCCAAACTTGAAATGTTGTGAGGTTCTTGTGAGGGCTTTAAAGCCTAATTCTCTAATATTTTCTTATGATTTTCATCTCTTAAAAACTTCAGTTGCTTTCTAAATAACATCCGCGCTGTATCCCCTGAGTTCTCCTGGCCAACTTGTTTCCATGGCAACATGTCCTCAGACAAACTCTTCCACGTTAAGTTGACACAAAATACACAGCAAGAGGGGTAAATTAGCTAATTAAAGTTAATTTTTGTGAGTGTAACCCGACAACTACTGTACTCGTGTTCGAGCCAGCAAGCTACATTTTAATGATGAAAAACCTTGATTGTCTGGATTGTACAATTAGGCAAACTTGCACGGTTTCTTCTGCGTATGTTGGCATTTAGAAACATTTATTATTTATTATTGAGCTTTAAGCTATCTAAATGTCAACATGACGGGATGCTCATAGTGCTGATGTTTCTTTTTTTTTTAAATACAGCTCACTCCTGAGCATTAATTTAATCCTGACTGTAACATTTTGGATGGCTTTGCCATTGTGCACTAATGTTAGCTAAATATTTTCATTGACATTTTTTTTTTAGAATTGAGGTTTTTGCTGTAACTGTTCATATTCAATTTAAAAGTAAGCATGACATTAGTTGTTGTAATTTGTGTTATGCCTGAATGTTTTCTGCTGTCTCATTACACAGCAAAGTCACATGCATCCAATGCCTTCTGAAAAATACTTTGTGCTTTTCACATGCAAAATACAAGCAAACCATGCACAGCAATTGGAGACTTTGCATGCTCCGCCATTTACAATGTCATAGGAATGTTTACTAATGGTGACATTCTCCTATAATAGTGTAAAATGCAAGACAAACAACAACACTAGGTACACTTACCTCCACATGGAGAACAACACATGGGGATTGTAAATTGAGGCAAAGGGTAATAGGAATGTGTGTGTGCTTGTGCATGTGATACTGTTAGAGGTGGGTTGTGAGACTCAGGGGAGACCAAATCGATGAGGATACAAGGCCATGAATGCAAAAAATAAGTGTCCAAATACTGCAGGAGATGATAGAAGGGTTTCCCAGAATGCAACAGTCAGCATGTCTCCTTACTGTACCCCTATGCTAATGGTGTAACAGCATAAGCAGTATAAGAGACCGTATATCTACTCGCTCTCTGTAAGAACAATTCCCTGCTGCTCATTCGGTGGATGTGAACATGTTTGCAGTATCATTATGTTCCAGTCAAATATGAGGTTCAAGTGAATTACATAAGTGGAAATTACTAGATAAAGTACTTTAAAAATAAAAAAATTAGACAAGGAGATTGGCTCTGAGCCTAAGATAGGAAGAGGTGATAATAGAATGCCAGAAAATTAAGCATGGACATGAAAAATGGCAACAAAATGGTGAAATATTCACACGCTAATTAATGTCTATAAATAGGAATGGTCTGTGAATTTGTGGCATAGAAATGCCAAGTGCTCATAAGCACAAAGGTTTCCACTTACGGAGTACATTAGGAGCAGAGGGACACACTGATAACAGAGAGCGAGTGTAAGATTATGATAAGCCTCATCCCTCCGGTTCCTATGCACAAGCTTTCGAATCAGAGAAACAGAAGAGACAGAGCATGTGAGGGAAGTGTTTCTGAGGAGGGGATGGATTTGTAGATGCTGGGGAAACTGCCCAGGAGAGGGCGCCCCTCACTCGATAGAGTACAGTACAGCAGAGTACATGCACACAGACATGGACATGGACACACATATATGCACACATACACACACACACACACACACACAATGCAGCATCTTAATCATATGCACCAGCAGGAAAAAACTGTCTTTTCATTTCTTTTCACAGACTTTCATTTTCCATGTATTGCACCCATCTTACTCCACCCTCTCCTACACTAAATTTTTCAATTCATGTCAATCCTCAGGCCTCGACTCAAGCCTGACTCAACACCACTGTACTCTCTAATGAGCATCCTCATCCAGTGCCAGTGTTAATATATGTCATCTGTTTAACATATGCAAATACAACAGGCCTACACCATCCAATCAGTGGAAAGAAGTGATGCTTATTAAGAATGGACACGATGCATCTACTGACACACACAAGCTGTGTTGCCATGGGAACAGGATGCCAAGGTAGACATTATAAATACAGAAACTACTGGGGTTACTGAGGTTGTTAGCAGCCGTGCCTTGCTGACGTTACGCAGCAAAAGCTGATGCTTGTATTGGAGATGGAACTTGAGGCTGAATGATGGTCTGTGAACTTTGGTGGAAACAGTTTGACAAAGTCAGAGGTTTGTTGTCACCACCGATCAGTATGCCAGAGAGATGCCATGTACTCTGTCGCCTTGACAGCACAATATATCAGACTAAAGATAGTTTCAGAGAAGAGCAATGTTTGTCAAGATGAAATGGGATTGGTAAGCAACAGCAGTCAAACTGATGCTGCTGTCAAGTTAACATTCACATGCACAAAATGTAGCCTACACATTAACGTCTGCACACACACAGGCACGAACATCATGAACTAAATAAACAGGCAGCGCCCTATCCCAGATTTGTGTCTGCTAAAATCACGCTGGAAAAGTTTCGGAGCTTCAGATATCCATATTCATAAGGTTATTATAAGGTTATTTTAGTAAGTGTCCACTCTGTCAGAACACCTTGTTCTTAGTCCAGTTGAGAGGTGCACCCCTGGGTCCTCCATATTCATGCAACGATTGCCAACCACCTCAACTAAACACACAGCAAATCATCCTGCTGGGAAAGTTAAATCCTGCAAAATATTCCAAAAAACTTGAGCTAACATTTGTAAAGCTCTTCATGCACATTTCTGTAATTGATTGAACTTGCCTGGCATAAAAAGAGGATTGTTCCATAACAGAAAACCCCCACCTATCTGTCAGCTCTTTGAATGGAGGGGGGTAAAGTGGATTGGATTAAAATATGGGCCGGGACTGGCTTACAGAACTTTTACAGTGAAAATAACATTAAAGCTGCTGATTTACAGTTTGTCAAGTTCCTTATCTCCTTAAATGCAGATAATCTTGCCTATATGCTCCATCAAACATTAATTTCACGCTGCAAGATGCCGCACAGTTATCAGTTATAACTCGGAGTTCCAAACCTCCGGCACCTAAAACTCATGACAAGTTTCCAAGTCTCTCTTTATCACCAAGGTTGCTGTGCCCTTGCTGTACTCTTCAGCATGAGTCTCACACCTGGGAAGAATGTGCGGGTTAGCTTTCTCATCATGTGTCTGAGAAACGCAGCTGTCTAAGGTAGACATCAGTCTTGCACTGTTTGTAGAGCAAAGGACATCACATAACAGAGGGCTAAGTTCATCACAGGAGGCAGATATTTTTAAGATGGCAAAAATGGTCATGATTCTGACAAATGAGCGAACCGATGCGCAGCCGATGTGCGTTGGAGCAGCGTTAGTGAGGTTTTTGTTAGTGAGATGGATGGAGCCCATGGTGCATGCAGTCTCATTGCAGTCGAGAGGTTAGAGAGGTTGAGTCGCCAAAGAGTAAACGCACAGAGAGGTAGAAGAAGTCATTATTGGGAGTGACTGCAGCCAGGTACCTGAGTATATCTCCCTGCTCTTCAATTTCATCAGCAACCTCTTCACACCTGCAATGATGTGAAGAAGCCCGTCATCATCACAAGTTCGCAACAACTGCCCCCAAATTTTTTCCCTCCCTCTGACATGTACAGTAAGGGCACACAGAGAACCCAAAGAATATGATTTTAGGCCCTTTTGAAACATGTTAATTTCGCTAGAGATAACATTGTGTGCCAGCATGTAAGAATAACAAGTGTATTGTAAGAATCACAATGATAAAGTGGTAAGTGACTATAGATAAAACAGTCAGTAGGAATGCATATAGCCAGCAGATGAGGTATGATGTATAGAGCACACACAAAAACAGGTAGACAGACAAATATGACCCACCCACTGAGCATCCATTCCCCACCATCACCACCCACTCTTTGCTCCCACTGACTGGCTCGCTCCCTCCCTCTCAGCACTGTGTGTGAGCGGTGTGTTTAGTGGAAAGAGGGTGGGTGGAGGCGGTGGTGGTGGTGGTGGTGTTGGTGGTGGGGCATCTGTAAGGTCCTTACCTGTGTTCCTGTCTGGTAAGATACAGCAATGCTTCTGCAGTATGCCTGGCAACACCTTCCAAGAAACAACAAAGCGGTTGAGGGGAGAAGAGGGAGAGGGAGAGGGAAAAGACGTTAATATCACAGCAGCTCAAAGCAGATAAACAAGGTGGAGAGGCACTGAGCCATGTGGTAACCCAGAACTGCAGAGCACCAACAGACACCTATTTCTCACACCATTTGCATCAAAAGAAGGTGCTCCCATATTTATCTGAGGCCTTTCTTCTGCACCATGATCTGAGCAGCGGAGCACTAAATGATGTTCCTTGTGGGAATATGTGTGTGTGGAAGGTTCATTTTCTGCGTTTATCTCTGACACAGAAAAAGGTGGGTTATTAATGGTGTGTGAAGAAAATTATGACACACTAACAATCCAATGGGAGAGAGAAGCAAAGAATCTAAATATTGCTCAATTTGGTCAACTGGACAGTAGTAGAAGCTATCTCTTGCTCCATCAGCAGCTTCGCTAGTCCAGGAAGCTGTAGCAGCAAACACAACAGTCAATTACTGCACAACTCACAAGCCTGAGGTGATGATACTAATCAATAATGCATGCTTACAATCTATTCTGTGAATGGGTCTCTGAAAATGTAATCCATCCAAAGTTATATATCTTAGCTGCTAATATTTTTTGCTCTCATCACCTGTCTTCTGGAAGCAAACAGTTTATGTCTTGTTCTTGGGGAAACACTGCAGAACCACAACAAAGTACCCTGTCTTATTTTGTTAAGCTCTGCGGTGACACTGAATGTCATTACTGGTGTTCAAAAGAGGCAAATATGCAGGATTTCTACAAGAAAGAAGCCCAGCGAGATGCAGAGGTGACTCAGCAGGTGCTATCATATGTCTCTTTGTCCTTGGATCTGACTGACAGGATCTTTGTTGAACAAAATGACTTTCGTAATATAAATAGTCCTCTTCTTTCTATTTCTCTAATGTTAAAATTCCTTTACATTTGC
Source organism: Seriola dumerili (assembly GCF_002260705.1). Lineage (NCBI taxonomy): Eukaryota > Metazoa > Chordata > Actinopteri > Carangiformes > Carangidae > Seriola > Seriola dumerili. Next base: position 15,281,573 of record NW_019174404.1, read on the forward strand.
ACTTTGCTGGTTATCTCAGGCTCCTCTGTCTCTCCGAGTTATTTTCCCCCCTCTCTGGAACAGAACAAGACCGATCAGATAAGTGTCCCTTTTAATTAAAGAAGCAGAGCATATATAAAAGTACCTCTTGAAAAGAGAGAGAAGGCCAGCTATAGTAGAAATGAACCGTAATGGCTTGTCTCTGGGTACGTTCAATGAGCTATCAACCCACTACATCATTCATACAAGAGGAGAGCCTCAAGCACATTCTCTCCTGTCATCTAGTCTCGTTTTCTACTTTACCCAACTGGCCAAATTAGTCATAAATAGCTTTTTTCAGCCTAATGAATGCCACCTGTTCATGAGGAGGTGCACATTTGTGAGATTTGATTATTAGCTTAATCAATGCCCTTAAAATTGCCATTTAAGGCCGCCTGTCCTGTATCATGTGTGAGTTTCATCCGCAAAAATGTCACCAGAGTGAAAATGCTGGACTTTCACAGTGCACTGATGCAGTCTTGCTTTTGGAAATCATCAGAGGAATTGATAACAAGCTTTGCAGTATCAGTAGTAGTATTAGAGGAGCTGCAACAATAATATCACATATGAATAGTACAGCTGTCAAAACATGTCAGACACAGACATAAAGACGAAACGGTTTGACATAAATACAGATGTCTAAAATAAGTCACTCTAAACCAAAGCAGCCCATGACTAATACAAGCCGACAAGAACTGAGATATTATACTGGAGAATATTATATCCTATAGTAGGCGGTGTTGCACCGATATATCATCGTCTATTGCACCGAGGGTCATACAGGACACAAACAAGGAAATTGGTGAATGCCACAAATTCTCTTAAATCACTAATATGCCACTTAAGAACACATCTGTTCATACAAGTGGTTCTTGCAAGATGCCAAATGTGTTGTTAGATCATCAAACACTTTTGGCCCAGCTTTATCATTGTAACTGATGGTTTCATGATCTGTTCAAGATTTCTATGGCATCCAATGTGATGTCCTTCAGAGCTAAAATATGTACAATTCAATACCCCTATCACCCAAGCCATTGCTTTCAAAGCCTATAAATTGGAGATTGTGTTCATTCACTTACAGACACAATTGTTTCACTTGGTTTAGCAGTGATAATCCAGTGTAACCTACAGTATGTGCAGTTTGATGGCACAGAATGGCTGAGCCTGTACTTACCTGTTATATAGTCAGTATATAGTTCTGTCCGTTGAAAACCAGGTAACTCCTAATTTACTGATTTTGAACTTTTTAATATAAACTGAAGTTATGAGATGTTTCCTTATGGATTGAGAAAATGATGCATCTTAATAAACATAAACCATGTAAAGTCCCACTGGTTTTCACAGGACAGTATAAATTGGTAACATGGCCTGGTCTGAAACGGAGGGTTTAATGGTGGCCTTAATGGTGATTCAAGCCCAAACAAATGCTAATAGGTCATCACAAGTACTGAATATCAAAGGTGGAACTATGAAAAAAATCTGACTTTTATTATTTAAATAGTGTTTCACAGAATTTATTTAAAGGTTATCTGGTCATTTATCTAGGTTTTTCAACAGAATAAATAAATCATTTTGCTTGAAAATGCTTGAAAATGCTTAAAATATGGGCTCTGATCTTAACAAAACAAAGAATTTGCATTGTTTTTAATATGAGAACAGTTTGCTGGACTAAATCACATCCTTATGTTTCCTCGTTTGAACTGTTTTACATAAAACTATTGTCTGCATGCACGCCCTGTCATCCGGGAGAAACAAAAGCAACAAAATGCTACTCAGAAGCTAAGTGGATAAGAAAGTTGAGCGGTAGATACAAATAGATGGCTCTGCAGAGATGAGAGATACAATTATTGGTTCGTAATGACTCAAACAGCTGCATGATGTACAATTATAATTGACACTGGATAGCTGGCTGGCTGGCAGAGCCTTGTACTGAAGGAGTGTGGGAAACGAACTGTCAGGGACACTTCAGTGTATGAGACATAGAGCTGTCACTTGCCTCTCATTTATGCTTTAAAAGGATTGGAGTCTGGATGCAAGGCATCTAATTTCACATATGAAAATGCATTAGGCATCCATTTGTTTGTCTTTTTTCAGCTTATCTTGGGATGAGCACAAAAGAGGATTTATGTCACCATATTTTAACAAGGCTGATTTACAAGACACACAAGGACAATCCCATGGACACATATTACTGGGACAAGTGGAAATAGAAAACCAGTTGAGAATCTGGCTTGATATTTAGGGTATTTGTACAGATTTGTTTTCTCACATTACACACAAATTTGAATAGCTGGTTTCATTCACATCACATTTTATGGCTAAGCTGATTTTGTGCCAAGACCAACCATACATGAAATAAATAACCTTGATTATATCAAAAGCTAATTAATTATAATAACCCATTAAAACCAGCTGTTTAATTTGACAGTGTTGCAGTTTTTGTTGAAAAACAGATTCTCAAAGGCAATCCAAAGTAATAACCTTAGGACTAGGAGCCCAATCTTGTGAATGAGTCTTCAAACCCCATTGAGTCAGTGAGTTAATAAAAGTCTTCATTTGGCAAAATTGTAGCAGTTTACCATCAAGCTCCTCCAATAGGGCTGGTTGCCATTCTCTTGTAGCCCAAGGCTGTGAGAAAAAGGATTCTGTGGAGATATCATTAAACTCCATGAAAGTAGATGTTTCCAACTCTCCATATTATCGCCCTGTTACATCTACATTTCTCATGGCATATGGTCTGGAAATGCACAAGATAATACAGTACACACAGTATTTTGCTCAGAAAGCAGGATATAAGGATAGGCAAATGCTGATTGAAGAATTGTTTTTTTTTTTTTTTCTGGATTTCAAGCATTTTTTGGAAGACTATTTGAAGACGTGATCTAACCCATCTGTATATCATAGCATCAACTTTAGCCGCTTTTAGAATGGCTCTTCAGGGTCAAGTGGCGCAGTGGGTTGAGCAGGCGCCCCATATGTAGAGACTACAGTCCTCGCTGCAGTCGGCCCCGGTTCGAATCCGACATCGGACGGGCCTTTACTGCGTGTCGTTCCCCCTCTCTCCGCCTCCCAGTTTCCTGTCTCTCTCTGTTGTGCTATCCAATGGAGGCATAGAAAGCCCAAAAAATTAAAAAAAAGAATGGCTCTTCAAATAGAAATGAAATAGCTGAGCTTCTAGGCTAGAGTAGCAAGTAGTACATCCTTTCAAGTTATTCAGGAGGTTTTGTGTTTTTTTCATCTGACAATGATCAGAAAACAAGGCTTACAGATGTTTTTTCATTACAAATTATTTGGTTCAAATATAGTTATATGTCAGGGACATGCATGTCCTGAGCCATGTGGTTCTTTTCACAGACACATATTTTATTTTCTAAGAGCACGCAAGACAGACAAATACAGAGACTGTTGAGGCAGTCGGGGAAGAGACAAACAACCAAATGCATGCTCTCATAAATGAGATGAACAATAAACCAGGCCAACTCAGGTGAGTCACACACCATTCAAGCCGATGAAGAAACTTTTCTCTCTGATATCAGCTTTGTGAAAATGACCCCAGACATAAAAAGTACTGATTACTTTCCCCCCTGAAAGTCCATTTGTCTGTGAGATTGTTTTGGCTGCTGTTTGATGGAACCAGCCTTATGAAACTGGAGAGTGGGATCAGAAATAGCTTCCATAATTTCACTTGTGCACAATCTGGTGCCCATAAAAGTAAATTTACAACACCAAAAAGTAAATGAGTCTTTGTTGAAGACTATTTTTTAAATTATAATATTTCCCAAAATAGTGACCACTGTGTGCAGGGACGCTGTCATCGAGCTGAACTACGCTGGTGTTAATGCCTCCAAACAAGTCAAGCTCCAATGCACCAGGTTCATTTAATTGCTCTGCACGTGATCTGAGGCTCGGGACAACACAGCCTAGTTTGACCGCAGCAGCGGGCAGACAACAAGAACCACCCTTGTCCCAGTGGTGTTTCAGGATGCTCACAAAGACAATACCTGTCAAAATCCAAGTTGAATAAGCATACACAGACAGACTCTCCATCTATCTCCACACACTATTACTGCTGGGTACAGGCAATTATCACAAGTGGCAGTGTATAATAGGATATCTTGGCGCCTGCTGCTGAGGGCTAGAGTGCAACTCTTGGTGAGCTGATGGAGATCTGAGAGGACGGACGGGAAGTGGAGTTACTCCAGTGCATTTCATAGCTCTTCCTGTCTGCCTGGAGGGCTGTCTGCTTCGTTCTTACCCGGTCAAGCTATCAAATGCAGGGGTGTGCAGATTGAGCAGCAGATAAGGTTTGAACTGGAACCACTCAACCCAGCTATAGCCATAATAGATACAACACACAAATAGATAAAATCTTAGAAGCATCTTTCAATATAATACAGTTCAAGTGAACAACAACACAAACTAAGGCCTCAGAATGAGCAGAGAGTTGAATTAACATCTCTCTGACACACCATCAGTAAAAAATGTTAAATGTTTATTTTACAGTAAAGTAGCTTTGCTCTGTCAGTCACACACCATTTGAGTCGATGGGGTAACTTTGTATGGTAATTGGTGACTGGAAGCACCATATTTCAATATAGAAAGAAAAAAAGAAAGTGTCTTGCTTAACTTCTGCTAATCTTAATCCTCCTCAAATTCCTCAAGTCTGTCCTTGGTGTACAGGGTTTCCTTGAATTGGGGGAGCTATTTGCTTTTACTGCACCCGAGCTCCAAATTTCATTACCATTATCATAAATGTCCCTCCCACAGCAGGGATGAGGGCAGTTTTCTCGTGCTTAATTTAGAATTTCAGCACTGGACTCCTGTAGACTTGATCTCCAAAGGTTAAACCCACCTAGGTACACTGTAATCATGGCATCAGCGGCATACTGCATCCAAGGCCACTGATTTTTGACTTGTACTGCAAAATCATGAGGTGTGGAGTATTTTCAATCCTGGTAGAAAGACAACTGCCATTGATGTCAAACAGCTTGAACATATTAGTCCAATTAAAGCACTAAGTAATTCTCTGAAGCTTGATCAAATCTCTTACACCTGCCCCAATAAAAAAAATTCTGCTGCCTTGATGGTCCTTCATTACACTGGGCTATTTTATTAAGCCAATATATTCAAGTTCATTGCTCAGTTTAACGGGTCTGGTCAAGACTCAGTTGTAAAAGAGCTGGGCCTTTCGCCAACAGTAATGGTATTAAGACTTATGCTCTACAAGGGAGACCTCAAGTACACTTGGAAATGTACGGGACCTTGCACTTGCATTAGTACCAAATATCAAATTTTGACAGTGTTAACACAATGGGCCAAAGGGAACAAATTTAGAATTCAATTTAAACAATGAGATGATTCACCTTTATCTCCAGTCAAAGGGTTTCAAAGGCATACAGCTGACAAGCATCACAGGCAGTTGTCTCTCTGCTGTGCAAACTTTGAAAGGCGGCAGTCATGATGAAAATAAACAAGGCTGGCTGTCAAAGGCAGCCTGGTGAAATCATCATAAATGATCATATTACAAACCAGGATCAAACTGTCCATATGTATGTATTTGCAATTAGAATAGAAAGGAAGTGTCACAGATAGTATACCAGCTAGCTAATGGACCTTGTAATGAGTCACATCTGACTTAGGGCTATGTGGCAGCTATTGCACTGACAGTAACACTGTGAGATTGCAATGACACCCACCTGCCTGCAGCGCAAAGGTGATTAACGGAGCATTGCTGGTGCCCAGGTATACACAGACACACACACACACACAACAACTCACATACTGCATATACACAAACTTGGCTCTCATACATTATTAGATTCATAACGCTCTGCCCCATCCATCCCTTCCATTTCCTCTACATCCCTCTACAGAAGCCAAACTATTAGAGAGGTAGGGGGGCATTCATCAGGGAATGAATAGAGACATAAAAAGAGGGGAACACAGAGGAAGAGGGAGAGAGAAAGAAAGACAGTGAATAAGAGAGCATGACTCGGTAAGAGAAAGTATTTAAGTGAGGAAGAAGAAGAAGAATGAGAGAAAGCAGAAACACATCCATCACGGTGAGTGGATGAATAAGAAAAGAGCCTGCTAAATGTTTCAACATTTACTTTTAGTCAGACTCGTCTACATTCACCGCTGCTCCTCTCCCCCTGTAGACCGAAATGACATCACCACGCGCATAAATGTAGTGCTTCAAGTTCGCTATGCATCTTCAAACAGATTATGAGAGCCTTATCATGTCACTGCCAAGTACGCAAAGTCCACACAAGCTTCCCATTGATGACTCTATTTGCCTGGGCATGTGTGTGTGTGTGGTTACTTGTGAATGCAAGCAATTTAACAGCAGTGTCGGAAATAACCTGAAACAAGTTACCCTCAATTCCAAAGTACTTCTGAGGGGAAATAGTGCTAGTTTCCAATCAATTTTTGGTCCTTTATTCTTTGAGCACAAGTGGTAGCTTTTAATTAAGCTCTCATCTTTTTTTATTTAAAGAAATTGCCTTTTTCCATCTCGTATGAATCATCAGGCTTTCATTGAAAGTCTGATTAGTCGCCTGGTTCAAAGCAGAGGTGGTGATGTGGATGAGGTGAAAGGTGGGCCCCCCAAAAGCTGGTAAGTGACAAGTAATTTATTTTTCAGTCACATAAGGAATTATAGAGATGACATGCATTTTTCACCTGCCACCTGGCACCTGTCCACCCACAGGTGCCCTCTCTATTAGGTATAGACATGCATAATTATTACACACATAGATCCACACACACAAAGATACTGTGAATTCCTTTCTCAATGATTTAAAGTAATTACATTTGCCCTAGACTGCTTGCTGCCACTACCACTGCTCTATAGCTCTTCTAGCCACCTGCATAATAAATGAACGTGGGACCCTCTACTCATACCTGAAATAAAACATGCTTGTTACTATGGCAGAAAATGCAGTTCTCATGTATGGACTGCTGTGCAATGCACACTGTTTCAAGTCCATAACGTACACATCAAAGTGTCATCTAAGCAGCTGTATGTCATCGAAGAAAGGCTGGGTGACCACTGCTGTCTTAAAAATAAGGACTTTTTGTATTATTGAGCAGGGTACAAATACAGCAGTATCTTGGTAAAACTTCTAGCTGCGAGGGTGAACAGCAATAACTCCATTGAGCTTCTAAAGCATTGCAATGAATATAGTCCCCTATTTTTAGCACCTCTGTGATTATGATGTCTGACGATGTGAGTGCTGGCAGCCAGCACTTTGTCACTCACAGTGTGTGCTGAGTACTGTGTATTTGCTGTGGATTCGGCAGCAGTGCTGAAGCAGGCATTCTATACAACTTCCCTTGTTTTTGTATTGCTCAATCATGGGAATCTATTGGAGCTTAGACATCAATACTTGCAACTGCACTGAATCTTAAAGAACACAATGTGTCAGTGTACAACTGACGGTGATGACAAGCTTTTTGCACAAACAAGCAGTTAACCATTTCTTATCTTGAATGATCCCTAACAATGAAAGAGGTTTGATTCCATCACCAGCAATAATCACCCATTCACAGAGAATTGTGCGTATGCTGCTCAATGTCCTGTTCACTGCAAGGTATTATGTAACATGTTTACATAGGTCTGTGGAGTTTTCTTGATTCTTACAAAACCTACAACTCATCCAGTGCCATCTTTTGTTAAACTATAAGGAGCTCCACTCTCATTCAGGATTGCCAGCACTGGGCTTGGACTCTGTCAGACAGTCAGTGAAGCTCGTCCACCCATAGAGACTACAGTCAGCACGGTACATACAGTATTACGTGACAGTGCACAACAGGAGTCTGGGAGAGATCAAACCTGACATAACAGCCTTTTGAGAGGTTAACCTTGTGCTAAAAGGGCTTTTTTCTGCCTGGAATGCTCCTCATCCAAGTCTCTCCCTCCTCAAGGATGAATGTAAGTGCATGAATGACATCTAAGAGGAGTGGTGAACCAAATGCATGTGCATGCAAAAGTGATGCAAAAATCATATCATATTTCTGTATTGTGACCACTGAACATAAATAAATTTGTATTTTCGTATTTAAGATAGTTGGTTAACATAGCAGGGTTTTAAAATTTAACCATTGTGAAAAAAACTATTGTCCAAAAGTCTGATTACCTGATCACAAGTAAGACTATCTTGCAACCAAACTGCATTAACACACACCCATTTTTTCAATACTGCATACATCTTCTCATTTACTGTAAGATGATAAAATACAATGTTTGAATCCTATTCATGTCATATAGTAGGAGTTATACCTGTACTCAAGGATTAATAAATAGAGAGTGGGATTTACCTTCTTCAGAGCTGACATTCTAGGTGGATCCTCCTCCTGCAAAGCCCGTTCACATGCTGAGGTCCCAAGCCAAGTTTGGAGGGTGCGCAAATCCTAACTCAGCCCGGTGCTGATGCTGAGCCATGAGGTGCCTGTTTAGTATTCTCATCTCGCTTCCACCCTGTCCTACAGCTGGCTTGGTGTGCGCACGCCCAAAACCGCTGTCATTACAGGATCCAAACACATGGGGAGCTCTAGCCTGATGCATCACACTCACGCTTCATGAAAGAAAGTTGGCAGTTTAAATTGTCATTAAAAAAATAAATTGGCCTTGATTTTTTTGGCAGGAAGACACGCCTGCTCAACTGACTTAAGATCATTTTCAAAGAACAAAAAGTCACAGTTTAATTCGTCTTACGCCCAATATCACAGAAGTAAATGACTTTGAGAAAATCTCAAGTTATTATTCCCTCAGTCATTTTCGTCAAAATACACCATGTACAGGCAGTGTGAAAATTATATGTTATATTCTACATATCGTTTTAAACAATGCTACTTTATATGCCGATTTGAAGAATGGATTCGACTGAGCAAGGCAATACATTAAGTCATGATATACTCAACACATATCTTTTCTGATAACCAAGTCCACGTAAAATGGCCATTATTTTGAATGGAATTTGGCGCTGCGGGACCGAGTCCTGAGGTCCCCCACCCGTTGTTTTCAGTTCTGCCACACTGTGTAGTAAGCGGTGGAGAGTGCAGCTGAAGAAGTCCGAATATTATTGCACTTTGGTGTATGTAATTAAATTGCTTTCAAATAGCTCTAGCTATTTCTTAACACGCAGAGTTACCACAACTCTTACTACTTCACCTGTGCGTATTATGTAGACACCTCGGGTATGAAGCGAGCTAGTTTTAAACGCTAGCATGCTGGCTAGCTTGCTAGCATGTTAGCTATAGCTGCCTAGCCATCTACAACATTCATGTTTGCACCTTCTTCTCCTCCAGTGAGCTAGGTATGTCGATATGGCACATAGGAAAGAAGGTGAGCCTTATCATTGTCGCCTACAACATCAAAACTCTCGTTGTGTTGTTTGTTCCTAGCTAGCTAACGTGGCTATCCGACTAAGTCTCGCGTAGGTTACAAGCTATGTTGTAAACAAATGCACGTGCACTATGGTCAAAGAATCGCTATCTTAAGTTTTTTCCCACATCGTGTTCTGTTACCTTGTCCAATGCAAAGCCATTGTAATTCGTCATAAGCAGGTTACGTTGACCGTGTATAAACGTATCTGTCTTTCACTAAGAACCTGTAAAACTTAGTTGTGATTTTTGAAAGCTTGACTATTCTTTGTAGAGTTGTATTGCTAAATACTAACATTTAAATGAGTCGCTGGGCATTTTGCCTGTCGTCGGGGTGCAGTGTAGTGCTTTTACTATTGGTATAGTAGTATAATGCCAACAACATACACTTAATCCATAAGGCAGCATATCTTCTGTTGGTTGGCCTAAACATATGGGGTTGATAACTTGCCATGCTTCATTGAATTGCATTGCTAAACTGATTTTAGCATGAAGGACATGTTTTAGGGGCCCTACAATGCCAATGCATCTGATTAACACATAGTTAACGCATAGTTGTTGTTTTTTTTGTCTTGTGTCATCTAGTATTTCAGTCAAAAGTATTCCAGAGGCTTTACCCTGCAGGTCCCAAATTGGAGAAGGAAGCCAGCCCACCACGCATGGTAGAGGCTGTAGCCAAGAAAACCTTTGTGAAAAGAAAAGCCTCTCAAGAGTACACTGTTGCTGGTAAGATCAGAAACCTGCTGCTTACAAACGTTTTAAAGAATACTTCTTTTTTGACTTTTTGCCTTTGATCCTCGTCCCTCTTTTCAAAAAAGCATACATTGACATACCGACACACCATACATACAGAATTGCTGGCACCCTCCTACTTTTAACATAGGGTTTACTACCTTTCTTTATTTTCCACATCTGTCTCAGGAAATGCAGGGCAGATGCAGAGTACAGCCAATCCCTGCAGGCGGATGTACACAGTCCTACCTCCTCCCGCAGACTACAAGACACATGCTGAGAAATCTGTCACACTCCCCCAACTAGACAGCATAAATAGTGCCAAGGACCCAGCTGGTAAGTCGACCATAATCTTACATTTATGGACCTGCGCCATGCACCATAAAGCTTGGCGAGATTTAAGGCATGGGGGTTTCTCCAGGTTGGCTCTCCCAAGTATTGAAGTCACTCTTTCTGATTGTCTCCGCCACTCTAGTTAAGGGAAACAGACAGTGATAATCAATTGTGTTCCTGAACTGAGGCAAACTTGAATGCAGCTCAGATGGTGTTTGAGCCTGGCCAATATTTTTTCACTTTGAACACTCTATTAAATGTGTTGTTTTTCAAAGTGCGTATATCACAGCAAGAAGATACTTAGCCCTTGTTGATGCCATCTTTGATGCTGAATTGTGAGCCGATGTTAATGCCAAGTTGAAATGTTCTTGACCTGTGACGAGTAGGGATGGCTGTCCATTTGATACAAGGATAAGTTACATGCTTCGCAGTTGATATGCATCCTTTAAAGACTGTTTATTTTCATGAACCAGTGATAAACCCAGGCTGTAATGAAATCCCTGTCATTACATGAGCATCTTCATGTAGGTCTGCCTTAATACAGATCCCATCCACCTGACAGGCTTCTGCTTTACCTCAGTGAAATAAAAGAGATTTGTAAGCTCAGACAGTGCAGCATCCAGAGATACTCACTAGAATAAATGATGAGGTTAAGTTTGATTAATTGCACTCAACAGCCTAACAGAAATTAATTGAACACGTTTTAGATTTAGTGGGCAGCGAGCCTTGATGGAAATTGCAATCCAGAATCCTGTTTAAGGTCAAATTGAGTTGGACTTTACAAAGGTTTCTTGATAATAAAGCAATCAATATAATATCATAGAAACACTAAAATAAGAACTTTTTGATGTGATATAGTAATGAGCAATGTGTTCAGAGTGAATAAGAAAGCTTAATTTCATTCCCCAGAAGAGTTTCCTACACTGTGTTGACACCTTTTCACTGCAGTCTTTACTCACAATATTACATAGTAAGATATGGATATAGAACTAATTTAAAAGCATCTTGCATATTGATGTGCTCATGTAGGCTTCATCTAGTTCAGGGAATATTTCCAGAACTAAATCTCTGATCCATAATTTTTTTTTCAGCTGCTTCTGTGTTACTGCACTTGTATTACTGCACACCTCAGTTCCTTGTTGCATGGATTCTACACGATGTTGGAAACATCCCTCTGAGACTTTGCTCCATGTTGACATGATTACATCACAGTATTTCTGCAGATTTGTCTGCTGCACATATATGCTGAACATATCCTGTTCTACCACATCCAAAAGGTGTTCTATTGGTTTCAGATTTGGAGGCCGGGGAGGTCACTGAAGTTCACTGAACTCATTGTCGTGTTAATGAAACCAGTTTGAGATGACTTTTGATTTATGACATGGTGCATTATCATGCTGGAAGTAGACATTAGAAGGTGGGTAAATTGTGGCCACAAACTCAGATAGACCTGACCCACCATGTGCCTCAGCAGAAATCCAGATTCACCATACCAGACTACATTTTTTCAGTCTTCAAATGTTCCGTTTTGGTGAGCCTCAATCTTGGACATGTCGTACATTCTGAGATGCTTTTCTGGTCACCACAGTTATAAAAGTGGTTTTCCCGAGTTACTGTAGCCTTTCTGTCACCTCCAACCAGTCTGTCCATTCCCTTCTGTCCTCTCTCATTAACAAGGTGTTTCTGTCCATAGAACTGCTGCTCACTGGATGTTTTTTGTTTTTGGCTCCATTCTGGGTAAATACTCTAGAGACTGTTGTTTGTGAAAATCCCAGGAGTTCAGCATTTTCAGAAATACTCAAAGGAGCCCATCTGGCACCAACAATCATGTCACGGTCAAAGTCACTGAGATCACACACACACACACACACACACACACACACACACACCCCCATTCTGATGTTTGATGTGAACTTTACCTGAAGGTCCTGACCTGTATCTGCATGCTTTTATGCATTGCACTGCTGCCACGTGATTGGTTGATTGCATAATTAAATGAATAAGCAGGTGTAAAGGTGATTCTTGTAATGCACTCTGCATGAGCATTCAGTGCATTCAGAAGCAACATATTGAGGTGAGACCCCATGTTTCATTCACTACCAATAAAGGACAGAACTAATAAAAGTCATCATGATGTTCTGTAAAAGATGTGACTCAGCTGAGCTGACCAGATGGTAGCAAGACTGTCTACCACATGAGGAACAAAATGATAGCAAGTTCAAGTTCTCTTTCACATTTTGCTAAATTGGTGCTCATATAGACACATGATGACGTAAAGGACTTTAGTTGTTATCACTCCAGTCCTTGTTTGACTAAAATGAGCTGTGACTCCTTTGGAATCTTTTTGTTACTATTGTGGTCAGTGTGTTGCTGCTTTCTCAGCTGCATTATGTTCCGACTGTCAGCCAGTCAGGTGCCTACTATTGTGAACAGGTGACTAACAATTAGATGGGTGCTGGTTTCTTTGACCTTATAGTACTCCTTGCGTTGATAAGTAGGGGAGTTGGAGAGGGAGCTGCTCAGCCAATAAGAGTCCTGTCTCTGCACGGGCTCACATTAAAGCTGTAGTCAGTCCTGGTTAAGTTTAAAGTTATGCATAGTGTTAAGATATTATATAAAAGTGATTTAACAGTGTGAGAAAAACTTTTACCTGAGAGTAAACTGCCAAACAAATCAAACCGCAGAGCTAAAACAGAACTGCAGGAGCCCTAATGATGATTTCCACAGGGTAGGAGGAATGTGGTAATGTTGTGTGTGCGCATTTATGCGCATTGAGAAGCTGCTGCATAACATGAGCAATCGGCTCCTTTTTTATTTTTTCATCTTTCATCAGACATAGTGCTGAAATCAAAATAAAGGAAAATTTACAAGCACTATGAGAGATGTAAATTTCATTATACATGATCATTGCAGAATAAATTAAAGACTGAATAGAGGGTTTTGTTTGCTATTCTGTCAAGAGGCACCACATAATACCTCACATACAGTATACTGATTCTACTGTACTTGTATTCACTGCCTGCAGTCTTAGGTTTGTTCCATGTAAATCCACAAATCAGCAGGTTTTTTTTCCAATCAGAGGCCACATGAGCTGATTTCATGATTAAAATGCAATCAGTGAAAAGGACCGAGTATCTAATTAGTGGAATCAGCTGGTGCAGTGATTGGCTGAGGGAAACATGCAGTCTCTTAGCTCTCGATGCCACATTATTGGACACTACTGGAACTCAAACCCCCTAATGGTTTGATTGCAGATGCCCCCCAGCCAAATCTGTTCCTTTAACAATTTGAACACAGTAAACTGCCATTTGTTCATTTCTGATTCAGGCCCATCACGAATAGAGATGCATAGTGGAGACTGTAATGGATTAAGTTTAACAATGTTTTTGAAGCTAATCAAGAGCTAACAATCTTGTTGCCCACAGAAGAGAGCGTCCATGAGAGCAATGAAGAGCTAGACCAAGATGAAGTGCAAGAAGAGCAGAAAAGAAAAAGGAGAACAAGGAAAAGGAAAAAAACTCCTCATCAGGAATCTGGGCAAGGTGATGCAGCTGCAGGGAGTGAGTCCAGCACAGGTCAGAGTCAGACGGCCGGGCATGAGGGAGGAGAGCACATCAGCAGGAACAAGAAGAGGAAGCTGAAGAAGAAACGACACAAAGAGAAGCTGCTCTCCATGGGCGCCGTGCCCCGAGCTGCTGCCCTGGAGTTCACGTACCAAAAGGATGGGGAAGATGAGGAAGCGGAAGAGGAGGATGATGAGAGGAGAGCTGCTGAAGTGTCAGACTTTCTCAGGACAACACTGGAAATCTATATGTCAGATTGTAAGTAACTTTTTAATGTAACTGTTTTGCCTTTTTGGATCACAGGTTTTTGCTCTCTGTGCTAAATCTTCTAGTCATTACTAAAGCTAGTGCTGCAATATTCCTCATTCAGTGTTAATATTTGGAAAATGAACACCCTGACATAACAAATTTGATTTGGATTCATTTTGGGAGTTACTATGCTCAAAGCTGGTGCCATTCATAGATGTAGTTTATAAACATATAATTAAATGCTGTCAAAAGCTGAAGGCATGTTAATCAAAACAAATGCCCAGAATTTATTGCACATCTGTGCCTTTTTTGAGACATGATGTGACATGAACTTCACAGAAGCGCAGTTAAAAACATAGCATCAGTAATTTGCTGAAAGTATAATGGCTAAAATTGCAGTGTTATATAAATGTACTGGATGTGCCTGAACAGCTTTTAGCTGTCAGGCATATCCATATGTGTGTGCTGAAACCCACCCAAGGAAACCAAAGTAAGAAAGCTCACTATGACAAAAGTCACAACATTGTAAAAGTTACAAAATAAATTATGTTTAATAAAAGGGGATTATTTGCAGCAGACTGACAATACAAAATCCAGCCTACGGAAAGCAATTGCTCTCTTCGGTCACTGAGCTTTTAATCAAAGTTTTTAACTCGCCAAGAGAAAAAGTTCATTAAGATGCAGGCAGTGTGTTCTGGAGATTAGGCTCTGACCAGTGTGCAAAACAAGAGAAAGCTGCTCAGTCCTTGGTACCTGGTTGAGCAGCCTTGTAAATAAGCGAGACTAATAATGAATTGTGAGACTGCACATATAGTGATTCACACAATTTGTGAATGACAAAATATACGAGTGACGGTTTTCCCATTTTGATGACACAGGGTCTAGACAGTGTAGCGTAAGCAACAAGATATAAAATAATGTGTTGAACAACTGTTGCTGTGTATGGCGTTAAAGGCTCATTGCTTGTTTTGACAGCTTGAGTTGACAAAACACTCCTCTAATATTAAACATACTAAATAATGATGTTGATGCTTTTAATTAACCCATCACCCTTCTCCTCGTCTGTACTCCCAACAGCCTCTCCGCGCGTAGACAACCCTCCTCTCCTGTCTGGCACAGTGGATGACCTTCTGAGCCACGTATCCAGTGGATGTAAGCCTAACTCTGTCCTGAAGCAGCTCTACAGTCTCAAGGCCTATGTTCAACGGAAAGAGACAGAGAAACTGGAAAAGGCACTGAAAGAGCTCTATAACAGCTCCTGTATGTCTGCAGGTCAGTGCATGGATCAGTCAAAACATTTAAATTGTATTTTCCAAGAAGAGCAAGAGGTTAGGGAGGAAAGCGAAATGGTGAGAGCCCTACTGATGAGAGCCTGACTTGTATTTAATGCTGCTTCAGCATTCATCCCTGGCCTCCTCTTGCAAGGATCTGCCCCAGGCATTTCACTGACCTGTCCCTGCAGGTTAACACTTGCCTCTGTGTGTGTGTGCTTGCCTCCCATTCTGTACACCCTTGCATTGATATTTATTGCTCACCTGTACGTACCTGCCCTTGATTTGCAACACTAGGGCTTTTCTTGTCCATATTACATCTCTCATGCCGATGACCTCCACCGTGAGTTAACTAACATGTTTCAACTTGTTCATGTTGCCTTAACTCTGTCAACACCCAAAACGTGTGTGTGTGTGTGTGTGTGTGTGTGTGTGTGTGCGTGCGTGCGTGCGTGCGTGCGTGCGTGCCTGTGTGTGCGCACGCTATCTGGCTGCATAATAGGATCAGCAGGGACTTTGCTGCTGTCACACGCACAAGTTTATGTGTGTGTGAGAACAAGAGTGAGACAGACCAGCAAGGAGATTGAGGCTACTGCCATATCAGTGGTCACAAAGTGACGCCTGTCTCTGCCTGTCTCTGTCGCCAAGACGACACCGTGTAAAAACCAGTTTGCTATCTTGCAAACAGCACCCACAATAGAGCCGGCCTTAGTTGTGCCTATCCCCTCTATGCACCTGCTCCACAGCTGCCTGCAAGCTTTTCTGCCCCCCTCCCTCCCCACCCACCTCACACTGTATGAGTCATGCTACAATTCACTGTCTTTAAATGATGCTGTTTTTAAATGCAACTCTGCCAGCAGATTGTATCAGAACAGAAAAACAGTCATTTGAAGAATTCCTTGTGAATGGACCTTTTGTTTTAAGATTTCTTGATGTATTTGAGACATTTATGAAAAGTTAACATCCACCTTGTAAAATCAGCATTCTGTATTTTAATTTAACCCACATCCACTGCAATGCAGGAGCTAATCCATGTGCTCGTGGAGAGGAGTGCTTTAAAGGGGCCTTCCAGCGAGTTCACTAAAGCTCCTCACTCTATCTACCCTTGCAGTGGCAATCAGTTGACTGCAGGAGCAGCTCTGAAGCACATTTCCTTTGAGGGTATTTTACTGCACCCTGGAGATCCTCTCATGAATGATATTGGCTTGCCTGCTCCCCTTTACACTGTCCATCTTATGTTCTGCACAGACTAAATTGAATTCAAATTTTTGAGGATAAGTAAAAGAAATATTCAGCCGTGGATGGGAGACAGATGTTCGAGGTTGAATGGCTACATGCATAGAGTCAGGAAGTAGATTTGCACTGTGGCAGGAGATTTTGATTTCTTATGCTGAAAATACAACAGCAAATAAGTCTCTTTGGTGAAAACCCTGACTGCTCCTGTGGTATTGTGTTGTCAGCAGTCTTAGCTGTAACTGAAATGTTTTCTTCTGTCTCTCTGTGTTTTAGGGGAAGCCGCTGCAGTTGTTTCACTGTTCCAATACTGGATCACAGACATTCTTCCCATGCAGAGAGACGAGAACACAGGGCTCTCTACAACACACCCAAGAGACTGTCAGTCACGCTGAGATAGAGAGACTACTGAAGGATTATTTCTACCACTGGATATTGAAATTTTCTTCCTATATTTTGCATTGCAAAATGTTGGACTTAACATGATAGTGTATAAAATATTTTTTATTAAATATTTTTGCCTTTGGGTAATCCATTTTCATGCCTTTATATTGTACAAGAAAAAAACAAGGCCAGTTAATCCTGATCTTTGCAAATCCTTCCACCCACCATGAGTAAGCTTGAAGTTGTCATTATCAGCCAAGCTGTTACTTACCTCCCTGTTTGTTCGAGTTGTTTTTCATGTAGCTCAAATTAATCGAACATTTAATTGGTGTTAACATCGCACTTGTCCTCCTCATCTAACCCTCTAATTGCTATAGAAGTAAATGTCAGCTCTGCCAGAGCTCCAGTATTCTTTGCAGATGTTATGACATTTAAACCCAGCCGGTTAACCTAATGGCATCTCAATTATCTACAGTACACTCCCCGCGAATCAATTTATGACCACGTTACTATTACATGTGTCTTTTCAAATTTGGTATTTCCCCTAACTGCATTAGATTAATTGATAGTCTTCGGGGAGGTAATAGTGATGACACCAATGGTGTCTCAGCAGATATTCATTACTGGGCTGAATGATAAAGAACAATAAATAGTCCCCTTGCATTATTCCCACCAAACTCTAGTTGCTGTTATCTAACTGGACGCTCAATATAGCAACACAGTGTGTTGTTGATGGATCTTGGGATACAGTACCACCCAGGGAGTCAGTAGCTTAACCTTCTGCATCACCATACCTGTCTACAGCTCAGGTAATCTATTCTAATACATTTACCCATAGCTGAAAGCCAGGGGGTGAGTTCAGGAAAAGGGCAGAGAATTATCCTGGCTGGACAGTGCCATTGTGATGACCTGTGTGAGAGCTGTCTGCCACGCACCAGCTTCAGAGGGGCTGCTGTCTTTGTCAGAACCGGGATGCACCAGTAGAAAACCAGCAGGTTTCGATTGTGCACTGTAACACGCATCTCGGAGAGCGTTTGTGTCATATTATATGGTGAACAATTAGCATGGGGTCAGCCATCTGTGGCCTCCATTCATGGATGGATGCACCAGGTGCTGTGTCTGATGGAAGTTCATGGGCTCATTCTGCAGACATTAGCCAGAGGAGACAATAAGGGCAAAGACCACATTGCCTGTTATGCTTATGTAACATAGTATTGAGTTCATCCTTTGTAGTTTAAGCTCTTGGTCACTTTGATCCAGACTGAAATATCTCAATGACTAATCAGTGGATTGCTATAAAATTTGGCACAGATATCCAAGATGCCCAGGGCTTGAATCCTAATGAATACGGCAATCCTTTGATATTTCCTCTAGCATCATCAGTAGGTGATCCAGTGAAATATCTGAACCTCTACTGAATGGATTGGCACAAAATTTGGCACAGACAGTCATGGTTCCAATGGAGTGGCTTTTCCTCTAGCGCCACAATGATGTTCACGTGTAGTTTTGAGGGGAAATGTCTCAATAACTGTTGGATAGATTTCCCTTACATTTGGTAAAGACATTCATGTCTCCATCAGGATGAATTGTTATAACTTTGGTTATCCCTTAAATCAGATGTAATTGGTATTTCTATAATAGCTCACATTCTCACAGCTCTCATAACATTGTTTTTGGCCACAGCAGGCAGCTAAAGAAATCCATTATAATTTGCCTCCACACAGAAAGGCAGAGGAGCATTTAGCTACTAAGAGACTAAACACAAAGTAAAATGTAGAGTGCCTAATGGATTTACATAGACCAGAAACTCCAAATGAT
The DNA here is from genome assembly GCF_002260705.1 of Seriola dumerili. NCBI lineage: Eukaryota > Metazoa > Chordata > Actinopteri > Carangiformes > Carangidae > Seriola > Seriola dumerili. Next base: position 15,300,558 of record NW_019174404.1, read on the forward strand.
TGCTAAAGTTGCTTACTAGCTTAAAAGGAGATGTCAATGTTGTATTCACAGCTAGTTTCCTTTGCCCCCAAAATGGCCAAAAGTTACTGCAGGTTTAACTTTTCATGCACAGTGAGGTCCAAATTTGAATCTGTCCAATCATATGGTTTATAATTATATTCCCATTTACCTCAGCTTTGCTTTATGCTTACTTCTAATTAGCAAATGTAAATATTATAGGCCTACCTGCAGAATGTCATAATATTAGTATCGTCGTGAGCATGTTAGCGGTGTCACATTAGCAGTTAGCTCAAGGCACCACTGCGCTGCTAGCATGAGGAATCCAAATATGTTCGTTTTATTTGCCTGTTTTACATTTTCCAGCATTGATTAGTGGGTTTTTTTTCTCCTGTATGCCTTAAAAGCTGTGTGGTTTCTTTTGCCAAACCCACCAGGCATCACAAGTCTCAGTGGCATCATATCGACTTTGCGGCATTATTGCCAGGGTTTGAGATTATTCATGGATGCATGAGTTGGGAGGCAGAATCGGGTCCTATTACCGGAGATGAGGAGAAGGTCATTGTTGGCTGCTCTCGCTGCAGAGAATTCCACTCGTCCAGCAAGAGAGACGTTATCAGCACAGCTACCTCATTATAAGACCTCCCTCTAAGCTCAGGACCCTGAGGCCAGGAAGGATATTAAAGCTTACAGAAATTTGCTGACATGGCAGGAGAAGCCATTCTCAGCATCAACAGGAAAACATCCAAATCAGCCCACATGGCGGATTCTAGTGGTTCTGGCTTCAGATGACTTGGGCTTTTTGTATAAGGCTATTAAAGGAGTTGCTGAAGTCAGAAATCATTTACACTTGATGCTAATGTGCTTTACCTCTACCAAGTAAAGTCAACAAGTTTTCATTCATCACTTTCCACTTGGTTTTGGCGTTTCACTCAGTTACACTGAGCAGAAACTAAAATATTAAAAATGTCTGTATGCACAGTGTTATCTGCGCCTTATGCTCCTTTTATATATTGATAATCATCAAATGGATTAGAGATTAGAAAAATACTTTACGTTTAATACAATGAACTGTGTTCCACTGTTATGCAATACATCAGACAAAACTATGCATATGATGACTAGGTGTATTTTATTTATTTTTAATTCCAGTTATTAAGTTCAACAACAGAATTTTGTAAAACAATTATACAGCATGATTATATAATTTCATTATGACACCACTTTCACTTTAATATTCAAATGTCACCCAGTCCTACGCTTGATTCAACCTGCCTTCTGTTTAGACTGACTTCTTTGTCCCCGTGTGCCAGCTCCTGTAATCCCCTTAGACGCACCACCTGCAGACTGCCTGTTATGTAAAGACAGGGCGTTATAAGGGCTGGCCAGACTGTCCTGCATCAGATAGCTGTGCACAGGTTGAAGAGTCACACACATACACCCGGACGGACCCTCTGTCGGTGGGTTTCCCGTCCTGGGAGTCCAGGGAGAGGAGCTTCAGAGAAAGATATTCAGCTGTTATCCGGCCTTTGATTCATCCCTGATCTAACAGGAAGGCCAGCGTGGAACGCTCCAAAATGATTTTCAGACTCCCAAGACTGACTCCAGGCTACATCAGGCTGCTGCAGGTGAGTGTGAACAGTTGTGAAAATTTAACATTCAAAAAATAAGGAGGTTCTGGTTTGGATGTTTGAATGCTAATTTATTATAAAGGTGTATAACTTTTAATGTCAAGTAGTAACTGTAACCACCCGCTGCGTATTTTCATGTGCTGGGATTTTTTTTTACTCTCAGATGCAGAGTGACACTAAAGCTGTCTGCAAGGCGGGTATCAGGGGCTTAAAGTGCTGAGTCGTTAGAAGTTGCCTGCAGTGGATTGAACTTTATTGCAGTTTATCTGCACCAGACAGTTTGTTTTGATTTTAAGATCTTTAAAATAAAAGTGCAGAAAGCCCTCTTAATGTCTTGGGTTTGAAGTGTAGGTTGCATGGTGCTTGACATGCTCTGTCTTTACTGGTCCTTGAGGAGTAGAAAAAAGTGGCAGATGAAATAACTTGATGGTTCGGAGTGCAGCCGTTGATGTAATGAATATTTGCAAGGTATCGGATTTATGGGTAAGTACAGTTTTATAGGCTGAGATAGCATACAGCATACAGCCATTTTTTTTCAGTCAAGCGTCTCAACAGATTCCATAGTGACAAGATGATGAAATACAGTACCAGGATATTATACTAAACATGTCATCCAGGCTACTGTTTCTGTGATTGTAGGATGCATTTTGTTTTAGCTCACAAAACATAATGACTTTTTTTTTTTTGTGTTGTTTACCAGAAACAGTGGAGAAATCCAAGCCTACAACAGTCCATTGCATTGTAAATGGAAATGGGAACTGAGTGAGTGAGCCACAGGAATGGCTTCTTAACTGCCTGTGACACAACTCCATTAGAAACTATGAAGTTTCTATTATTTGCTCCTCTCTGCTCTTTATAATTGTCAAGGGTCCGTGGAGGAAATTACCCATGTTGCAAAATAGACAAGCTTTTTGTTTGTCAGAAGAGACAGACTGCGATTTGCTAAATGAGAGAAGATGGGTTTTTAATCTCTCGGGCATTGGTGGGAGGGTTGGATGAGGTGGGGGATGAGGTGAGCACATTATGGCTCACTCATTTGATGCAGACGATTGTTTGGAAAAATGGGCTTCAAAGCATGTTGTCTTCCTCTCCTGTGGGCTTTCGAACTAAAACAGAACATTAACAAATCATAACTCTGGTCATTCTCTGCAATGATATCGTGTTATTTCTGGATCGCTTTGACAATTTGTCTTTCATGCGAAAATCCAACACTCACCTGATCACGTTTCACTTTCCACTTTTCTCTTCTTTCAGACCCAGGCCTACCATAATGTGTCTGTGACGCCGCCAGCTGAGAAGACCATGCCTGGTATGGCGGTGCTGCTGGGGGCTGTGGGGATCGGCATGTGCGGCTACAGCTCCAGGCAGTTGGCCCTCTACCATCGGCCCTCTGCCCGTGTGCTGCAGTGGGTTGGCACACACACTGATGCCAGCATGGCGGGCACTGCGGCCCACAGGACCCCCCTCCTGGATGTAACTCGTCGGGCCAATGCCTGCCAGGAGATCCCACCTCCCTCCTTTGTCGGCGAGAAAGTTCCCTTAAAGTAACCTGTGAATTATGTTGGCTGGCCCACATAATTGGTTGAGTTCCAGTAACTACACTTTTGCACATCTACGATTGTAGCTATGCTGGCCCATTGCACCAATGTGGCCCATGTGCTCTCTAAAGATGTGCTAGTGTGGAGTTCTGGCTGAACCTGTATGTTGGCAGGAAGTTCAGAGTGATATCTTATAGTAATATAGTGCAACACATACAAAAATTGTTTAAATTACACTGGATTGCATCAATTAGTCACTAATATTAGAGTCTTAAATGCGCTGAGAGGACACTAGGCAATGTGAATGATTGGATGAGTACGTAATGATGCTGGAACTTCCCAAAGACTGTTGCTGAATGTAGCTTGAATGAGCTAACATCTTTAATTTGGAGACATTGTCTGTCTTTTTGAGGCCTGCCGTAATAAGGGACTGACGCTTGGCAGTGCCCCTCTGCACACAGATGGTTGGCAACCCTCTCTCTGTGCCCCACTCACACACACTCCCTCCCACCCCAACCTTCCCCAGGCAGACAGCCATGTGTAAGTGCTTGAGCATCCCATCCCTGTCCATGACTTCAATTGATTTCCTCTGAGGAGGAGCAGGTGCCATCCATCAAGAAGCCTGGGCATTTTGCTGGCGCGGTCTGGCATCGGCTGTCAATCAGGAGACAGCCGTGGAAGGCGCAGGTTGTGGCTGAATCAGTGACTTCGTGTTTTCAGAAAAGTTACATTCTCTAAGAGTTCAGTCAGGGTGGTGGAAAAATAGCTGGGAGAGTGGCTGGACAGTTTTGTTAATAGAATACATATCTTAAAGTTTGTGTAACATTTGATATCAAGACGCGAGTCATGTAAACAGCACTTGAACTAATACGCTTTACTGGATTATGAATCCTAATTTACCTGGCTGAGACGTTGCATGTGGCGGGTGGGCAAGGTAGAATGGTGATTCCTCCTGGATAAACCGGTGTCCTCGGTGGGGATTAACCCAGGTAGAAAATCACTCCTGGCACACACACTCATTAATCTAATCTGGTATTAGACAGGCAAGGACCCATGAGAGGCAGACTGTTCCTGTGCATCCCAACTTTGTACCATTCCCCCTGCGGTGTCCACCATTTGTCCTACTGTCATACGTGGATTTATAGATTATGGGATTGGGAATGGGTGTTTCCATTTGGCAGTTAAAAGGGATTTAAGCTTCGGCGAGACACTGAGCGTGGTTGAGAATGTGTGCCGTGCCTTATAGATCGCACAGGGTCATACCGTCTTTAAATTTACTGCCTCTAATGCTGAGTATGGATATGTAGAAATCTATCGAATCTGATATGATGGTGTTACAAGTCGTAAAAGGGAGAGTTTTATTTCTCCATAAACAAGAAGACAGGAGGAGGAGGTTTTACTAGTATTCTGGAAAGTTGTGAAAAATGAGGATGTGTGTGTTTCATCACTTAGAGGTCAGCCAGACCTTGTAATCCATTTTTTCAGAGCTGAAGAGCCATCCTTGTCTGTCTGCCAAATTGGACCAGCGACTAGTTGTGGCAGCCTGGGAGGTTTTAGAGCCCCAGTAGTGACAATCGAGAACGCTAGTGCAGTAGGTCACCAACAAAATTGTCATAATCCACTCAGCAGAGGGAGCTAATGGCTCCAACTGGCATCAGACACTGAACAATTGGTCACCTTACTCTGGACAGTGACTGACACCCATAAATAATTTCGCAATGGGATTGTGATGGTATCAAAACAACACGATACTCATACTGGGTGTTCATACACCTGAGTGAAAAGTAGAGGGTATATTTGGACTTTTAAAACTTTCCTTCCGGCAACAACAGATTCGGGAACATGTATGATTCGCCATGGTCTTCACCTGCTCTAAAATCCAAGTCTGAAAGTATTTGACATGCTGTGCACTTTATAATCATGTTCAAGCAATGCACTCCCATGAGTGTGAAATCAATGTGGGTAGGGGTTGGAGGTTGTGTGATGCACCTGGCTGGTTTTGATGGATTCTCTCTACACTGCAGTGGTGCACAGTGAGCACAGAGCACTGTGCAAACCTATTGATCTCAGTCAGAGAGCGAGGGAGAACTTGTCTCCATACTGCAGCAAACTTCCTGTTTCACTCAGCATTGTACAGTTTATGAGGGAGAACTGCTAAGACAGTGCACCGACAAAAGGAATATCTGAAAACATGTTTTCTGTTGGAATAAAACACAGTATTCCTCTGTCTGCTGTGAGTTTCATGCATCAGTGCTCATCCATTACAATCCATAAAGGTCTACAAACTGGAGTTCAGCTGTGTCCATTAGAGGAGAGATTTGCTGTGTTAGCAAAATAATTGTTATTTGATGACAAGATGTTAGAGGACTCTTATGAAATAAAAGCATTTGGCAAACATGCTGCTCTACTGTTGCACTTTAGTCACACCTGTGGGTCTCCTTGTTTCTGTACAGTGCTATGCGATGAAGTTGTTATTTTTGTACCAAAAAATAAATATGTTTGTAGTCAAAGTGCAATTTATGCTCTTTTAGACAGCAGCTGTCTACAATGATGGAAAACTTACAAATAGCCCTTTTAAAGATATGGTCAAGTAAACAAATTGGGGGTCATTGACATTCACATCCACAGTATCCTTTAGAGCATTTTTGTGGTTTTTGTGGTCTTGGTTAAAAACTCAGAAGAAGGGTTGACGTTAATCCATACTAGATCTGAAAAATGTCTTAAGGCCCTGAAAAGACCAGTGACCTTCCCACCATTTACAAATCTGCAGATACAGGATTCATCAATGGATATTTTTCATCTCAGAAAGATAACATTAAACAATGAACTCAAAAATGTTGATGTTTATCCAAAAATACATGTGCAAATACTAATATTGATGCTGTAGATTTCATAAAATAGGCAATATAAATATCTTATTTTCATAAACTTGGACAGGCTTTGCAGCATTGCAGCACTGCAGCATTGCAAATCCAAAATAGCCAGTGGGCAACAGAGATTGGGTAATCATAGGAAATGCATTTTTATTTCAAACATGACAGTCAGATTGCTTAAATTAACCTGCAATGGAGCCACAATAAAAGGTCACTAAGAGCCTTAGTAAACAGCAGATAAGGGGTTAAGCTATATTAACTCTTTGTCTTTTTTATCCCGTGTAACCTTTCAATAATTGGACAAATCAAATCAAAGAGTTGCATTATTGGTAAAAAAAAACTATTCAGACAAATTGTCGAATTTATGAGCATACACACATCGCCCTTGTTTAATGCTTTCACAGTGTGTAGATGTTGCACTGGAACAGCATCATCATAATCCAGTGATGTGGGAGCCACATAAGCACTTAGTAGGGAGGTTTGAATTAAATGTATCCGGTAGCCGTTGGTATAAAAACAGTGTTTCAGCCTGGAGCTGTCTGGTACAGTAGGTCAGTGGGTCATCTGTGAGAGTCTGCTTCATAATAAGTCAAGAGGTAAGGGAAGAGGGCCACCACTTCCCCAGAGGCAACAGGTCTTTCCTAACACAGCCTAACGGTGCCCTCCAGTGGACACATCCAGCGCCCACCAGTCCCATCGCTCATCGTCGTTGTGTTTTTTTTTCTTTTCTTCGCTCTTTGTTTTGTTGTGCGGATTAAAACCAGACTTTTTTTTTTCCACCTGCTTATGAACATTTATATTTTTTAGCCGTAAAATGTTGCGTGAGTTAAACTTTAGTCATAGGCAATGCAGTTGCATTTCTCCAGCGGCCATTCCCTCTCCTCAGTGAAGACACACCAGAGCAGTGAGTGCGCTTGGTTGCTCAGCGCTGGAGGAAGCAAAGCGTGGAGAAGAACAGTTCACCAAACTCAGAGCGAAAGAGTTGGGATTTATTTGTCTGCTTTCAGCGGTTTGTATCCACTTCTCTTTTTTCTTTTCTTTTTTTTTTATTGCGCTTCAAATTAAAGCAAAGGGTTTTTAACAGTGGTCGAAAAGTGCTTTTAAGTTACGTAAACACGTTTTCAAACTTTAGGATGCGCATTTCCTTTAGGCTTCTATGTAAAGAAAAAAAGGTTTGATTGCGCGTTGTGCTGTGGAACAAAAATGATGTTACGTTCTTATCAAAAATATATTTTTTTTTACCAAATTTGTTTTGCCAACTTGGATTAGTTTTGTTGTTGGTTTTGTTTTCGATGGCGCGGAATATGCGGCTTCTGTGTTTGTTTTTGGCGCATTTCTCATGTGCACAGTTTATACTCCTTCAGATGCATTTTAACATGACATGCCAACACTTTGTGTGGCACATGTCACACCGGAGTGTCCTGCTTCTGCGGCTGATCTCACCCCTGTGGCTCAGCCTCTTTGTGTAAACACTCTGATTTTCTTAGCATTCAAATGAACAGCATGAGCTCCCTGTTCTTTTACTCAGTCCAGCAGGAACTTTTTTAGGGGAATCAAGGGTTGGTTCTGTTCAGAGCTGTAGTCACTGGATTATTTCTCAGCAGGATAGCAGTGCATAAGTGCATGACTTCATCCATCATCTTTCTGGATGTCCTGTGTGTGTGTGTGTGTGGGGTTGTGTGTGTTTGTGTGTGTGTGTGTGTGTGTGTGTGTGTGTCTTTGTGTGTGTAGGTCACCTCCACAGTGCCACTTTGGTGTGGGCTGAGTGAAAAAGCAACAAGCACCTGCAGGGCCGCGTCAGTGGCCCAAACCCCTTTACTGCAGTATGGGCAACTTTTCCAGCAAGGACGGCCATGGACTCACAGGTATGTCAGCACACACACACATGCACACACACTTATGAATTTCAAACTACTTTTTTAAACTCTCTGGTTCTGGTCGCTTCACTGTCTTCGAATCTTCTTTGCTCTGTGTGTGCATTCTGACATGGTTTACACATATTTGGCACTACATACAGACAGCTAGCAGTGTGTGTGTGTGTATGTGTGTGGGTGTGTTTTGACCTCATGCTTTGTGATTCTTTGAGAATAAAGCCAGCACACCTCAAGGCACTGATTCATGTAGTAGGAAGAGGATAGTGGAGGGAAAGAAAGAGGACAGATACAGGAGGAGAGAGAGCATACCACAATAGATCCCTTAAAAAAGAGAGGGTGGATGAGGGATAATCAGGAAATTCAAGGCAACAAAAGGAGAAGCAAGCGGAAAGAGTGTGTGTGTGTGTGTGTGTGTGTGTGTGTGTGTGTGTGTGTGTGTGTGTGTGTGTGTGTGTGTGCACTGAGCGGCAGGAGGAATCTTGGCAGCCCTCCTGCGTGTTGCTCAGTGAGTGGTCATTCTCCTCGCGTCCCTGTGTGATTTGTTCTGGCCCCGCCAGGCCAGCTGTGATGAATCGGCAGAATTCCCCGGCTCAGCACAAGGGCAGCGGATTAATCATAGGAAGCCTAATGCTATCTGACATACACACCCACACAAACCTGAATGGACACACACACTCTCTCATTCAGTCAATCTGCCACCCATGGTTGGACGAGCACATTAAGGTTTGGAATGAAGAAATAAGACGCAGGGGTGGCATGAGAAAGTTATTAGACAATCCTGTCATTCTTCTCCAGTGATTTGGCCTTACAGCAGGTGGTGCATAACTTTGCAAATGTTTGACTGCTGCTCTTACATCACTTAAGAAAAAAAAACATTCATTTTGCTAGCAGTGAGGCTTTTGTCCAAAGAAGGAAAAGGAGGAAAGAAAAGAAGGAGACACGATGCCCACTGGTTCCCATAGCTTCTGAAGTTATTATTAGTTGGGCAAGGAATGCTGAGTCAAAAGGTAAAAAATCACTTGTGTTATTGTTACTATGTCAAATTTGGAAATGTATTTGCGGCCCACTGCTGCAAATTTGTCTCTATAAAAGTCGTCCTGTCTGTGTGTGCGTGTTCCTGAATTGGCAGAATGAGTGTCGCGGCAAAATTGCGGATGAGCAGTCCGAGAGGAATGTCTCTATTAAAGCGTCTTCAGGGGCATGGCCTGGATGTCTGTGGGCCAATGAGGGCCTTGTTGATCTGGTCACCTCACTGAATAGTGTTTTCAGTTTAAACATGCCAGATTAGTGAACACTGTTTCCTGTTGTCGTTCTGTCCATGACTTAGTTGTCTGGTCATGTCTTTAAGTGTCTCTCGCAATTACTTAGAATCTTTGCAAAAAAAAAAAAAAAAAAAAGTTTTGTTTATTGTTTATTACTTCACTCGGATGTTTGAGTTTTATTGTGCAGAGTGATGAATGTGCAGAGTTTGACACTAGAAAGCTGTTTTCACTTTCATCTGCTCAAGAGGGGAAGTTTCTTTATGCTTACCTCAGATTCCAGTTAAAGATGAGCATGATTGTGTGACTTCTTACATAAGTGATGTGGAAACTTAAAACCTCAAGTGCACATACAGAGAAAATGGAGTTTTCAGTGAAGTAGGAGACATCTTGTATCCAGTAATCTTAAAACATGTCTTGAGGGGCTCTTTAAATATGTATACGCCATTCTTATCTTATCCGAATTTAATGTTTTTTTTTCTTTAGGGGCCCATGGGGAGAGTTTCCACACTCCTCCTGCTTCTCCACAAAGTGATGTGCCCGCTTTCATCCCTGGTGTGCCCCAGCTTCACCCTACCTCGCCTCAACCTTCCCTTGCAGCCCCAGTTTCACCTCCACCTCCAGTTCCAGTCATCACATCCATCGGGAAGAAGTCGCAGCCAAAACCCAGCACCCCCAGCACCCCCAGCACCCCCAGCACCCCCAGCACCCCGACCACCCCCAGCACTTCGAGTCCCGCTCCCGATTGGAGGCCTCATTCACCAGTCAGCTCCAACAGCTCAACCACTGGTCCCGGAGTTACTCCAGTACACAACAAGCCAGGAACTATTGTGGTTAAAGGAAATGCTGCCTTGGGGAGGAATGGGGGTCCTCCAACTTCTACCCCGAGGACTCCAGGTTTTCAGGGGAAGACTGTGGCTGTGAGCCCGACAAAGAGCCCCTCTTCTCTGTGTGGTACCTCACCTTTGTCGGGCAGCTCTTCAGGGCAGGACTGGAGAGAAAGGGACAGTGGTCTGAGTCAGTCTTTACTGGTTCGTCATGAAGCTGGGGACGGCCACGGTGTGGAACTGGAGAAGCTGCTGGAGGAGTGTAGGACATCACTGGGTATCACTGGCAGTCCTGATGGGGCCACGAACACAGCAGGCAAGAGTGTTTCATTGTTCAATACATTTTTTCCTAAATATACTTTATATACTGCCAATAAATAACGTTTAGGCCTGCAGAATTTTTGTTTGAACACTATAACTTTTCATGAAATTGTAGGCCTAACATTTCCCTATTTTCAAAAGGGCAAATCCATGTCCTTGACATTTCTTTTTTGTATTTCATATGCATGTGATGTCTTGTGACATTTTTTGTCCATCCCTCAGAGATACTGAAGCATCTACTGACAGAAGTGAAGACTTTGAAGAATACTTTGCAGGTGAGATGTGTTTGAAACATTGTTTGTTTTTAAATATATTCTGGCCTCTTTACCAGGTGTTGGGTTTGTGCTCAGTGTGATACTAAGGTTCAGTCACCGTTGGCTAACAGCAGTTGTTCATTCTTAGCTCGGCAACTTTAACTACTTGCGCTTGTTATTTTGAGTGCATAAGTGTGTTCACACTGATAATTATGGCAACATTCAGTGCACTATGAATACCTGGATGATAGATAGATGGATACATACATACATACATACATACATTATTTATGCCCTAGGGGAAATTCATGAAGTGTGAACGGTCAAAAAATTGAGTGTGAAACGCTGGACGCTTATCATCTTCAACAGTTGCTATCTTGGCTGTGTAAGCGTTAGCGGAGGTACCACCAACCTATTGTCAAACTTATGAAAATGGTGGCCGAGGAAGCTACACCTGCAACAAAAACAATATGTAAATCAGTACGGTCTAAAGGAAGTCAACCAGAAACATTCAAAAGTTTGCTAGGGACAATATTTTCAACAAACTCATTGAGCTAACATTAGCTTAATTAGCTAGCTACAGCTTATAATATCTGCTAGCGATGATTACCCATTCAACCTGCAAAACTGACAGTCCCATGGCTAGAAATGAGAAGCCTGCTTTTGTGTACCTTTGTTTGAAATGAAGGACCCTTTGTTTTTAAAACTCCTGATTTTGGAGACAGGTATGTGCCATGGGAAAGGGAAAAGCGTGACAGGTTAGTTGGTTAGTTGGAAACTAAGAATTTGGGCTTAGCGTACGGTCAATTAGAGACCAAGTTGACGGAGAAAATGCCTCCCATTTTTGAGTATTCATGTCAAAGTCACGCACACCAGTTTTACATGAGTCACTGTAGCGCTTGTGACCTTTCATCCAGGAGATAACGCCAAAACACGCCCTGTCACTCTCCACCACCCCCATCTCCCAATCACAATAGGCCCTAAAATGAGCCCCCACTCTGCCCCCTGGGAGTTCCAGCTTTTGCTAATGGGGGTCTTCCTGTCCTCTGCTCCTCCTGAGAGGCCCAGAGGAGGAAAATCTTTCAGATCATCTTCTGTTCAGCAGCCTGCAAAACTGATCAGAGATGGTTGCATGTGCTGGCTCCATTTGAAAGGAGAAGCAAATTTTTCAATATCAGCAGGACACCTGTTGCTTTCATTGTTATAGATTTAAAAATGTAGATTGTGAAGATTCCACTACGCCAAGAATTCTCTCAGATGTTTCAACCTGAAAGTTTATTGTCCCTTTCTGGGATCCATCCACAAGATGCTTGTTCTGTACGGTTATTTTGGACTGACCCATTATTAGGTCCCAAACCCAAAGTTGGATAAGCCATGCACAATCAAAAAAACAAAACATTCTTCGGTCCAATTGCTCAGGCGTTTCAAGCTATCATGAGGATGGTGATATTCTGCGGTAATTTCCTGTCAGTCGTTCGCTCCAATGCCTGTCCCTCCCTTATGAGGATTGTAGCCAGAGGCTCCCAGCTTCCTCTAGATCTGCCACAGATTATAACAGCTGGAATATGACCTACAGTGTGCCTCCCTCAACACCATCTCTTTCCCCCTCTTTTCTTCCCTCCGTGACCGTCCTCACTTCTGTAATTCTCCTGTTTTGTTTAGAGAATCAGAATTATTTTAATTGCATTATATTCCAAGCAAGTACTAATTTGATGCACAAGCACTCCACTTCTTCTCCATGGTGTCACTTCTTTCTCTACTTGATATTCTATCCCTGCTCCCTCCTGTCTTTCCTTCCCCTCTCCTCCACTTTCCCACATCCCCACAAGGACCTGGAAATATAAGCCTCACGCAGACCAGCTAAACCTCAGAGAGACTGCGGTGCAGTACTGAGAGGTAGCCATGTATTAAAAATCGGGGCAATCCAACACTGTGTTTACATGGGCCCTCCGTAGGGCAATATAAGCTAGCTCCTGTCCTGGGAGCCTTTTTTTTTTTTTTTTGTTGAGAGCCAGAGAAGGGGAGTGCAGTGCGGAGGAGGGGGTTCACATTCGGCTGTTTGGGAGACAAAACTTGTTTTGTTTTGTGCTGTGGGGGGTGGGGTGCGCTGCAGCTTGAAGTGACTGGCCGGCCATGTGTTTTTGTGTGTGTGCTACACGTGAGACGGAGGACTCACAAACACGTACAGATGCATTGACAGTCTTGGCGAGTACAATTGGTTTTAGCTTTGTAGGGAAGCCACCCCCACCCCCCACCCCCCTCCTTCCCTTGCTGTGCCTCTCTGCCTTTTCTTCATTCCCTCATTCTTTCGCCATTAGAGAGCTGACCGCTCCTTCCCAAGCACAAGAACTCAAAACAATTACCCTACAACTTCTGCTGCAATGCTCCACCCCTTCCTCTCTCTGTCTTCTCCTCACCCCTTCTCTATCTTGCTCCCTCCTCTCTGTTCTTCCACTTCCATCCATCTTTTCATCTGACCCCAACCTGCTTAAGCCTTTTTCCTCTTAAGCTCAGACCTCCTGTTTAAAAAAAAAAACACCTTTTTTCCAAGTAATTTAAGTAGCCATTATTCTTCCAGTCACATTCAGCTAAGCCTCTCCTCCATGCCTCTTCATCTATCTTCATCCCCGCTTTCCCAAAAGCTTCTGTCTTTCTCTGTTTGTAATGTATTTCTAATGTACTGCGTTTGAGCTGAATTCTGAGAAAAGACACATGATTACCCGATGTGCAAACTACTAAGGAAGTTATCCAATGTACCATCTGTGTGTGCTTATGTGCACCACCAGTCTCCAATTGTCTTAACCAACAAAAATGAAAACACTCCATTCATGGCTGACTAGTGGGTGGCATGTCAGATTTGTGCTCCCTCCTGGACATTTAGTTGATCTCAAAGCACTGCTTTGGAATCAGTTCCAGGTGAACGCTGCCGGAGATTTCCTGGAATGATCTCCAGGTTCTATCTGCTCTCTTTTCTCCTCGCCAGGCATACCCCAGCAAACCAGACTCAAAACGTGCCCTGTATCTGGAGGAGGCCACGGAGGCTGTTTGCATGTAGAATTAGGGAGTTGGAGGAAGGGGCTTGTGTGCATACTGTGTCAAATGTGCTTTGCAGAGTAAATGGTAGTGACTCGGGACCCTTTTCTTTGATGTCTAAGGACATTTAGATATGCAACTTGTAGGCTCTCTGAAGTTATTTTCAGTAGCCATTCAGGGGATATTTTGGCCATTTTGTACAGTGCATGTGTGTGACTGCTGTAGGGGGAGTGAATGTCTCTTAATAGGCACAAGAGTGTATTCAACCAGTTTTTGAATGCACACCACAGACTGTGAAAAGCTGAGGAGTGGAGCCATTACAGAGTTGGGATGTTTCCCCAAGTATGTGTTAGAAAGACTGGGTGTGGAGGTGAAATAGGGACAGATGGTTAGAATACACACACACACACACACACACACACACACACACACACACACACACACACAGATCTCCAAGTGTGTTGGAGCCTTTCCAGGAACTGTCAGGAAATCAGATGTGAATCAACAGTACAGACAACAAGTGTATCTGTGTGTGTTGCCATGTGAATGCCGGACACCACATCTGGTCATGCAGTGGGGCACTAGGTCAGGTCTCAAGGGACTGAGCGAGCATGTGTGCCTCAAGACTGTCAATCCACGCCCTTATCTCAGTGTGAACTGAGGAGCGCCCCTTCCTGTTTCCTTAAACAGACATGCTCCAGTTGGAGTGTCCACGTTCAGATAGCAAAAGACTCTGCGAAGACAACATCCTGCCAATCGTGGCGGGCGTTTTTAGTATTCCTTAATATAGAACTACAAACAGAGACCCACTACCCTGCTATTCGTTTGGCGCATGTACCCTCAATGTGTGGCTGTGTGTGAGAAAACTTAACAATGTGGTTTGGTGGTGAGGTAAAAGAATAAGGGAGGTGTATGTGTGGGAGAGAGAGAGAGGGGGAATATGATATGTGCGTGTGTTTGTGTGTGTGCGTGTGTAATCGGGTCCAGCTGTGGTCTTGAGTCACTGGTCAGATGAGGGAGCGACTTGGCTCAGATAGTGCCTCCTCCTCCTCCTCCTCCACATCTCTATCCATTCTTCATCTAATTACCGACCTTCCCAACCTTTCCGCTCCTCAACGGTCTCCCTCACATCACCCTTGCTAACATTGAGCCACAGTCTGTATGCTTCCTCTGTTAAATCTGTCTTTTATTGTCCTTCCTCTCTTCTTTTCCCTTTTCACATTCCCTCTCTCCTTTTTATGATGATGGTTACTTAACGGTTTTTTAATACTCTGGTATCGTTTACCTCTTGGCTTCACTGGGTCCGAGTGCGTCTTTTGATGTCTGTGCATGTCCGGGGCAATAATACTCTTAAAGAAGGAGAACTGCGGACTTTCTTTCTCCCTTAGTTACCACTCATCTTGAAACTGAATCGAGTGCAGCTCATTTCTAATGGCTAACAGTGGGTAACAAGGAAAACACTTATTGAACCACAGGGATGGTGACACAGAAGCCAATTTCACAATGCTCCCAAAATGTTGCTTAAATGTGTTTTCTCTGTCTTTGTCCAGACTTGTTTGGGGTCTTTTTTTTTCCGCTTTCTCGGTTAGTTGATTTTAGATGACATGAGTAAAACCTTTCGGCTCAGTTTTGCCTCATTAGAGATGACTTGCCAGCGCCATTCCTCTCTGCTTGCTGAGGCTTGCCACTCAGCTCAGTTCAACTTGTAGCCTTCTAATGAGTTGTCCTAATGAGTTGGTCTCCTAATGTTGCTCGTTTGATTTCATTTGATTAGTCATTGTCTGCAGAGGGTTCAGCTATGTCTGCTTTAGGGGAGTCAGACCCAGTTTGCCTCTAAAAATGCCTCTTTTAATCCTGTGTATGGAGTGATTGTAGAAAATGACTTGCAGTATAATAATCCTTGTCTTAGTGTAGCAGCTTATTTATACAGTACTGCCATGAAAACACAAGCTGCATATATTATTGACCCAGGAATAGATTTAAATAAGAGAAGATGTTTTTCAGAGTGTGAAATTTGTTCGCCACGCTAAACACGTCACGATGAACTGCAATGTCGTTGGCAATCCTTTAACATTTTAGTGTCATCATCAAAATCTTTGTATGATTTGTCCAGTACTTTGCCTGGTGACCATACCTGAAAAGCTAAAGTCATTCCCATGCTACCATGTTGAACTAAGATGGCATGTACAGCCTCACAGAGCTCTCAGAGGTCTCGTTAGTATTGATTTACCTACAGTACATATTCATCTTGAATCAAATTGACATCCTCAGTAAAGTACAGAGGTGTTTAACATTTATATGATTTGAAATATTTAGCAGAAATGTGGGGGTCAAGTACACTTTTGTGTAGAGAAAGGTCACCATAAACCCTGGTAACACGGTAAGAGCATTAAATATAGTGGCTGGTGGTGTTGTGAGAGGCGAAATCAGAGACAAAACATTCAGAAAGAAAGACCAGACGAGCTGACACGTTAAGGCTAATTGTGTACCTTCATCTGTATCTTTTAAAAAAGACATTACTACAAAGCATCTTCAATCAGATGGAATAACAACACACCCACACACACTGTGTTCCCCTTCCAGACGGAGCGTGGGGAATGGCTACAGTTCCAGGCCGACCTCCAGGTGGCGGTGTCAGTGGCAGACCGTCTGAGAGCCGAGGCAGAAGAGGAGCTGACGGCGCTTCGAACGGCGCACAAGGATGTCGAGAGGGAGCTGGCTGCCGCCCAGCAGAGGCAGAAGGAGGCTGATATGCAGCTGGTCACCCTGAGAGGGGAGTTAAAGGAGAGCAGGCAGAGGCTGGCGACTCTCACCCAGGCTCAAGGCAAAACTGATGCTCAGGCTCCGTGTCAGGAACCAGAGAGGCCCAACGCAGAACCAACCAACGCTTCTGACAGCAAAGAAGGGACCCAGAGGGGCGTGGATAGGGCGGCGCACCGGCTGGGGCGAGAAGCGATGGAGACTAGGAGTGAGAATGACGTGACGAAGACTGTTGCCAGCGAGGAGGCGAGAACAGGCTGTAAGGGTGTGGCTAAACGTTACCTGAGAAACGTAACCAATGAGGACAGGTGCGGAGAGGAGGCGCGATCCACTGAGACACGAAGGACGGTAACCACAGAGAGGTCAAGGTGCGATAAACTATTTTACTTTGTGCTTTTTGGGGAATACACAAAAACAAGTGGTAACTTCTGCAGCACATTACTAATGCATCATTTTGTGTGGGTGGCTCCTCAGTGCGTTCAGGCAGTCAGATATTTAAAAGCAAAGCCTCTTTCCCGTCTTAAACATTTTTTGTCTCTGACACCACATGCAGGAATGGATAACAATGACCAAATTTGGCCAGGTCTGTCTGTGATTGTGGCCTCTTTTGAATGTGCTGCACTCAATCCACAGGCTTTTACAGGGCCACTTGGCTGGAGTTGAGTGGAATAGCTGCCCTTAGAAAAACAAAACAGTTGGTTCGGTTTATTGTGTCTGTTCTCTTCACTGTGTGTTGTAATATTACAGAAGCCTGTCCAGATTACCTGCCTCTTCAGACTCCCTCACCGTGCAGAATGGAACCTCGCAGTCCAACACTGCCACAACGGTCGGACCCACAAACAAGGTGAGATACTTTATCTTTAGGAAGATTCTTCATTATTTAGTAGTTCATTCATTGTTGGCCAGTAAATGCACCTAATCAGTGGTTTTTTTTACATGCAGTGATTTTTGCCCTAATTTTAATGAATTTTGTTTGTTTTCAAGAACTTAGGGCAACTAAGAGGCCGAAGAAGTCTGGACTGGCAAGACAGCAGGTCAAACACTGATATAGGTGAGTGTGTGTGCAAAATGCTTGTGTACAATGTGTCACATTATCTTAGTGTGTGCGGTACAGCTGTTATTTCACTTTCAAATTTTTATCCTAAAATTGTTAAAGGCACCCCACTGAGGTTTTGACCACTAATGGTGCTGTTGAGCAGTGATTTAAAAAAAAATGGCTTCCCGTTTTGTTTGTGTGGTGCATTCGCAGGAGGACGCACAGTGACGAACATGCACACGCCTGAGCGTGCGGCCAAACCAAATATACACACATCATTGTTTTTTTATTGTAATTCTCCTGGATGACATTTGATGGTGGAAATGCTCAAAGAAGAACAAACAGAGGCAATGAAGAAGAGAACTAGTGATGAAAACAGTGCTTGGTTTCTAATAATTAAAAAAAAAAGATCGGCTTTACAAATGTTTTATTAGGAGGGAAATGTGGTGCACATTTGTTAGACCTCAAAAATTTGCACAATGCGTTTTGGTAAAAAACACTGGACATAAACATGCATTCTTTTACAGGAAAATTCCACAGTGCACTAATCAACATTGTTTTATAGACAGTGGCTCAAATGATGTAATGTGTAATATGAAAGGAGAGGCACATAAAACACAAAGCCACAGGAAATTATGACCCATTTTTCTGCAGTATCCCTCAACTCTATGGAACATTTGATCATTTTTCTTATTGTTTTGTTTTTCATGTTCCACAACTTTATTCATTTCGATTCCACTACTCTTATAATGTCATTTCCATCAACAGCAGACAGCTTTTTTCACCATAAAAGTTTTTTTTTTTTTTTTTTTAATAAACCAGCTGTACTGTCCCTGCTCAGCACTAAACAGACGCTGCCCCCCCCCCCCCCCCCCCCCCCCCAAGTGGCCAAAAAATGATTTAATGCGGCTTTAAAACATGTAGATGTGTCACGGGTTGTGTGATTAAATGTCTCTCCTTTCAGCACTGCCTGTTCATAATCATGACTCGCTGTTAGGTAAGGCTCTATTGTTGCTCGTCTTTGCAGGAAAACGTGAGGAATCTCTAAACAAGTACAACTCTGCCCTCACGGAGTTACCTCCCACCAAGTGAGTCCACACACAGTCACACACACACACACACACACACACACACACACACACACACACACACACTGAACACTGACAGACCATTGTTTCCAAGAGACCAACCTAATTGCTACATCCTGTGTAAAACTAATTACTTGTCTTGACCCAAGTACATTTGTCTGCTGAACTCATAAAGCTCAATATTGGGGCCAAAACACCTCTCTCACCTGAATCAATGTGTTAATTAAGTTTTTCTTTCAATACCAAAGTTAACTACTGTATGTGAGAAGATTTTTATTATTTATTTTTATTTTATTTATACTTCCACAAAATGTTAGCGCATAACAACAAGGCTCTCAGCAGTTTGTTTCTTGTTGTCAGGTCCCAGGATGGTTTCAACCCGCTGCTGCGTCGCCATGGAGGCTCCAAGAGAAACTCGCTTCTCCGCTGGTGTCAGATCCGAACACAAGGCTATAAGGTGATCCTGGATTTGGTTTTTGTACATATTTTTGAAACTGAACTGGATTATATTTTATGTAAATTTACATTTTATTTCATGTAGATTAATGAAAGAAGTTTTCTTTTCCAAGCAGCAGCTAATGTTGTATTGATATCTGACAGTTTCACCTTAGGGAATATGTCGAATTAGTTCTTTGCATGGGTTGTAGTGTATGTCGTCATACGTACCGGATAAATTTCCTGATTTACCTTCTTGAAATTCAGCCTTGATGAGATGTCACAATACTTTTAATATTTCTCAGAAGAAGTGAGAATTCCAGTTTTCCAAAGTCTTAAGTCTTTAAAAACCTAAATTTCAAATGGTTACTTACCAACTGAAACCACTGGAACTCTTTGCTGTTCCCCTTTCCGTCATTCCTTTTCCTTGCAGAATATTGACATCACCAACTTCAGCAGCAGCTGGGCTGATGGTCTCGCCTTCTGTGCTGTCTACCACACCTACCTCCCCTCACACATCCCTTACAGCACTCTTACTCCAGAGAACAAGGTAGGAACTGTGCCTGCCGCCTGTGCAACGAATAGCACCATTTGATTTATGGCGTTCAACTTATCGATTCATTCTTTTCTTTGCAGAAGGAGAATCTCAGTCTGGCATTCAAAACAGGAGAGACTGTTGGGATTTCACAAACCTTGGTACGCCCCGGTGTTTTTACAAATATGACTGTACAGTAAAGCCTCATCAGACTTTTCTATGAAGGTTGAGTTTGAGCTTACGAACTTCTTTGAAATCTTTGTCTGGCAGACAGTGGAGGAGATGCTGAGAGCAGGTGGTCCTGACTGGCAAAGGGTCCTGAGCTACGTGGAGAGCGTGTACCGTCACTTTGAGATGTGACTGCTGCAGGAACTGACAGACAATCCCGTACTGGATCCTTAAGGACTCATCAAAGGAAACATGATGACAGCTCCCTGAATACTAAACCACGCCTTTGGTAGGTGTCGGGAAACTGGAGAAACTGTTTTTCTGTCTTCTGTTTTCTGGCAAAAAAAAAAAAAAGAGACATTAATTACTTTTCTTGCTGTTTAAGTGCCGGATATCTTAGAAACAATAACAGTGACAAAAAGCCATCATTACCAGAAGACATAAACTCTGCTGTTTTCTGGTCTTTTCCATTAACTTTTAATGTGACGTTACAGCTCAGGCAGCAAAAGGAGTTGTGGAAAACTGTAGCACATTGGACATACTTAACATATTTACTGAATAATTGTGTTTACTTACCATCAAATTTTCACAGCTAAGCAGGTGTGTTGGTAACGCTGGACGAAAATCTTTGTTTAGTCCTTTTGTTGAAGACATATTACATCATTAAATTGTTACAATAATATATATATATATATACAGTATATATATATATATATATATATATATATATATATGTGTGTGTGTGTGTGTCGAAACACACCTTTCTCTAAGAAATAATACTTTGGAAATTTTAATTTGCTGCTGTGAGTTGAAGTTCTCTCTGCTTTATTAGCTGTCATACGAAAAGCAGAGGAAGTGATTTGATTGGTTTGTTACCACTGACTCCACAGTCAGAATTTACATTCGTATAAGTTTCATATTCTTAATCAGCCGGCATTTCACATACGTCTGCATGTAGTCTGAGGAATTCCGACACGGTGGAAGTAGAGAGCTTGTCCAGTTGAGTGAAAAGTGCAGAGGTAAGCATCTGACCAGCTGAGGAGGATGAGGATGAGGAGAAGGAGGAGGAGGAGGAGGAGGAGGAGCGAATGATCAACAAAACACTGCCTTTTTAATGCAGAATTACATACTGTAGCTTTCAAAGTATAGGTCATGCTTGACCAACTTCTGGAAATTCAGAACATGTGGAGTATGGTGTATGTACAGAGTGAGTTACTGTGTATGTCTCCACACTGGTACTTCACTGGCAGAAAGTACTGTATTACATGTCTTTTGTCAATTATGTTTTTCCCCTTTAACCTTGTATGTGATGCTTTCCAGAGATTCCTCTTGTTCTTGGCCTTTTTTAGCCCTCTGTAAATATGCACTTCGTCAGCACTTTGTTTGTGTAAGAATGTAATAATGTACAGTGCAGGTTTGACAGAACTGCTGTAGTCTTGTTAAAAGCTCAGTAGGCATTCAGTAGCAAGGCTGCAGACCAGTCAGAAGATTTGTTTTTGAATGGCAGTAGATGTTTGCTCCCAGGAAACACTGAGACTGTGTGGCAGTTATCAAAACCTTAAAAAGTGCCTCCATGTTATCACAAGTGTGCCAGTGCTGTTTAGGTGCTCAGGGACGTGCATTGCAGGCGTGACATAGAGCAAAAAAAAAAAAAACAAGCTGACACAGGCTTGAAAATCCGGGTTTCAACACAATGTCACGTTCCACCTGAATCCTCACAGATGCACGAACACACTGTCATATTTCACCAGTGCTGAGAAACTAAACACCGGGTATTGTTACGACATGTTTGAAGCCGAGTTTGTTGCCAAAGTCGTACGTGCCAAATAATTGGACAAATAAACCTTATATTGTAAAACATGTTTATATGTAACTAGTGTGGGGAAAAAAAAAACATGATACCAAAGAAATAAAATATTAATATGAAACAAATAATAACGTGTGAGTATTGTGTAAACACATGATCAAGTGGTTCTTATTTGTTGGCTTTCAGCTCGGTGAAGTACTCCCAACTCCCTTCCGGTTTAAAGCTTTAAAGGTGAGGAGTTAGCCTTGAATCTGCTACCTCCTGCTGGTAAACAAGAGTTAATGCAGGCTGTCATTGTGCTTGTCCCATCATGTTTCCTCAGTGAAAATTTGAATTACTGCTCAGTGATTAAAACATGCTCCCACAATGTCAGCGGTTCTCCTCCACGCTGCAATTTTTTTTTTTGCCACAAACTCTTTGTGTACTAACCCGTATTTTTGTGAAACTGTATGAAACTGTCACAACAAACAACAATACGACATCTTTCTCTCAGTTTAATAGTATGTAAGACCAGTAGTCGTAGCTGTTTTTATTTATTTTTTTTATTTTTTGGACTGAGAGCATAGGGACAAAGTTAACTGCATTTTCCATCCACCATCGACATTTTTCTCCCAAGACAAAGCCTCATTATCACCCCCGCTTCTCTGCCATCCTGACACCCTGCGTTGTCACAAAGTAATTAAAATGTCAAACCTGTTTACCAGATAGCTGAAGTGTGATAACAGGGATTTGTTTTCCAAGGAGAGAGCTAGAAAGTAGTAAAAATGTTTACGAAAAACAATCCAGATTCAGATAGCAGCCTCTTATTTTCATGCCAAGAATTAAACTCCCAGGTGGCTTTGTGTCGCGTATCACATCCAGAGTTGTGTTCCTCCTGGCGCTCAAGACGTACTTCCTTCTCAGCATGGACACACTAACACCAGAGTGTCTCTCTCTGTGCTTTGGACATGACTGGGAATTGTCAGACTCTGAATAGATAGATGAGATGTTTCCCCCCTGGGCAAAGGCGTAAAAGAGTGCGTGAACACCCCCACCCCCCGACTTCACTTATCCATTGTGTGTAACAAAGAATATATGTGATAATATGTACGCATGCTGGTGTGTGTGTGAACATGTGATGGGTGTTGGTGTGAGGACAGGAGGTGGAGTTTTGTCACATATATTCCAGGTCAGTTGAGCTTGTGTAAGTAGACGCCGTCAGTAGTTTGGCATCGGAGCGAAAAGTCGGATGTTTGACGAAGAAGGGAACAGGAGCATGGATGGGATCTGGACCCTGGTTCTGTGTTTGGGAGTTGTGTGTTTTGCTGTGCCTGGTTCGACTCAGGATCCAAACAGGTAAGTTGTACAGTTTGTTGCAAATGAAATCACAACAACAAGTTCAAAGAACACCCGAAATTCATATTTTAAATACCGTGGCAAGAAGAAGTGTGTGAATCCTTTTTTAGAATGATCTTCATAATGCAACAAAGAACCTCAGAGGAAAATGATCATTGGAGCTGGTTAACTTCTCTGTTCATGAGTCCACCACACACAAATCCTGGAGCAGGGTTGCATGGTGTCCATGGCAGGACTCATTACATACATGCCTGAGGTTTGCTAAAGAAGCGCTCTTGACTCTCCTCAACTCTACCAGAAAATGTTTTTTCAGCTATGGTTGAATTGTTTGTGTGGGAAGAACATGAAGCACTACATATGGTGTGAGAAAGGAAACTGGATACCACCATGAAAACATCATCCTAAAGGTGAAGCAGGGTGGAGGGAGGGAGCACCAGGATCTGAGGCTTTGCTGCCTCTGGGCCCGGACAGCTCGACATCATCGAGGGGGAAAATAAATTCACAAGTTTATCGAGGTATCTTCCAGGATAATGTCAGTCTGTCTGTCCACCTGCTGAAGGTCAGGAGAAGTTGAGTGATGCAGCAGGACAATGACGTTAAACATCAAAGTAAAGCTACTTCAAACAAAGACAATCCACCTGTCAGAGAGACCCAGACCTTAATCCAATAGAGATGCTGTGAATGACCTGAAGAGAGCTGCTCACACCAGACATCCTGAGAATAATGTCGGAGCCGAAGCAGCTCTATAAAGAAGAAAAGCCCTGTTCAGAATTCCTCCTGAACATTGAGCAGGTCTCATCAGCAGCAACTGGAGGAGCTTGTTGGAGTTAATTGGAGGTTCAACCAGTTATTAGATATAAAGGTTCACTTACATTTTCCAACAGCAGTGTGAATGTTTAATGGCTGTGTTCAATAGAGACAGGTAAGATTACAACGGTTTGTGTGATATTAGCTTACGTATGTTTTGTTTGTCTACACTTTTGTTACCAATTAAATATAACGTATCCAGGTCATTCCAAATTCACACTTTTTTTTCCGACGCAGCACAAACAGAGTTGTCTGACTGATCGATAACACCCCTTTCTTGCCTCCCTCTATTAGGACATTGTTTCTGATCTCAGGTCCGAACGTGTTGCATGCTGGGACACCCACTCCGCTGGCTGTCACCGTTTTTGCGCACTTCCCCGGCAGGGTGACTGCTGAACTGGCACATGGCAACACCAGCGTAGGCCAAACGGAGGACTTCCAAGGAGGTGACACCGCCATCACACTGCAATAGATTTCTGGTTGATCTGCATAATGATTTTTGACTTTTTTCAAGCGCTAAAGCATCATTCTGTTTTTAAGGGTTGACCAGGGTCCTCACACTCCCTCCTGTGAGTATATTTACTTTACTTTCCCGCGGACAAGAGAATAATGCTTAATGTTTTCTAAGCCTGATATCACGTTTATGTTTCTGATAATGCTTTTAAACTCGCTCCAGGTTCCCGGCTCCGTAACGCAGAATTCTCTCTTAAACTTGACGGTGAGAGGCTACAAGGGTGACAGTCTGATTTTCTCCAACACCACCACCCTCAGCTTCAACCTCAAGAATGTCTCCTCCGTCATCCAAACGGACAGATCACGCTGCCAGCCAGGCGATACCATCAGAGTCAGAGTTGTGTCTGTCCAGATGGATAACCATCCATACAAAGGCAGAGTGGATATCTCTGTACGGGTAGGTTTTTTGTCTTTGTGTGTGTGTGTGTGTGTGTGTGTGTGTGTGTGTGAGTGTGTGTGTGAGTGTGTGAGTGTGTGTGAGAGAGAGAAAGAACAAAGCCGCAGGAGCTGGATAGATTTCTAGCCAGGCATTGTGTGGCGGTGGGAAGTTTGACTGACGTTCCTTTGTCACGCGCAGGATCCCAGTGGGAATGTTGTCGACAGGTGGGAGTCCACAGGGAATCTGGGGATTGTTTTGCGGGAATTCAGTTTATCCCAGTCAGCTCCTCTTGGAGAGTGGGCGATCGCAACAACAGTGAACGTAAGGTTGAATTTTTTGTTTTAATTACCCTTTGTATGTCTGTTTAAAAGACTAATATTTGAATTAAAAATACACAACTGCCAATTTAACCTCTTTATCCTCTTTGCTACAGGGCGTGAATCATGAGAAAACATTCACTGTGGAGCATCATGGTAACAGACCTATGATTTTGTTTTTTGAGAGGTTCAGATTTTCTGTCTTAACACAGTGCTGACAAGCTGATATGTGCCGAACACTGAGAGGCCCATTGTAAACATTCCTGTTATCCAACTCCAAACAGTCCTCCTGCTGTGTAAAAATGCAAATCCAAAGTTAATGTGAGGCATCAACAGTCTCAGCTAGACAAACCAAGTGGGTATTGTCCAAGGTTACAGCCTCATTAGGAACAAATTCCCTCATTTTATTGCTATCCCTCGTCTACAGCTCAGCATGGACACACTTGTGTCTGGGGAAACCAAATAAATTGTAACTTTTGGGTGATTTATCTGCTAAAGCTTTTAATGCATTTATGCTCTGAAGACTGAAGACTGTGGGTCCCCAATCACTTACACTGGAAGCATGTCGGGGACGGATCTTGTAATGCAAACAAGAGGGATGATTACACAACGCAAAATGTCATACAAGCACCTGACTTTTGTTTTTAAGACTGACTTGGAAAAACTGTGAAACTTCCATTCAAGATAAACTTGTAAAAACGTAAACCTGTCTTTTAATTTCTGCCATTTCAACATCTTTACCGACTGTTGTTGCAGAGGGTCCTCAGTTTGAAGTGCTGGTCAAGACGCCTTCACGGGTCCTTGTTGGAGGTGACATCTCCGGATCAGTGAGAGCACTGTGAGTTCAGTTAGCTCATTAACATCACATGTGGTTAAAAAAAAAAAGTACACTGAGGCAGTTTGGGTTTTGTTTCTTCAGTTTCCCCAGTGGACAACCTGTACGGGGAACATTAGCTGTCTCAGTCATTCTGCCACCTGATGTGTATAATGCAGCTTCTCAACACGTGCTAACACAAACCAAAGAGGTGAGGGTTTATTGTCCTTATAGTTCCAAGGATCTGCCGACATAATGGCACTGGCTAACTTTAGAGCATTGTTTTTCAGATCTATGGGTCAACACAGTTTTTCTTCAGCAAAGATCAACTCCAAGCCCCACACACTTCATCAGGAATGAGCAGCGTACATGTTGCTGCTTGTGTTACCATCAGCTCTACTGGTGAGATGGACTTTGAAACAGTGTTTATTATATATAAGTATGAAGTGGATTCCGTTTGCTTCTTCACACCACTGAGTGATATGATCTCTTGTCACCTCAGGAGTTAAAGTCAACAAAACAGTTGAAGTCCACCTTTTGCAGAACACATACCAGCTTATGTTCCATGATTTCCCACCGTCACTTAGACCATCCTTACACTTCTCTACAAAAGTGAGTGGATTAGTATCACTCTGTTTATGTGACAGTTATTTCAAACTGCGCTTTCCAGGAGCTAACTACCTTCTCTGTGTTCCGCAGCTCAGGATCTCTAGATACGACAGGAGGCCTCTGAGCTCACAGGATCTCATGTACTCGGCTGTGGTTGAGGTCACACAGAGAAAGTCCGCGATGAACGCCGAACCCACAACCCTGACAGTCCCGGTGCCCGAGGACGGGAACGTCCACATTAAGTTTAAATTGCAGGATCAAGTGGAGATGCTTTTTATGCGGGTGAGTATTTTGATTTACCTAGGATGTTGGTCCTTTCAGGGCGGGGGAAAGTGGTGTTCAGCAGTTTCGTTATGTGTAAGATGAGTAGTTTCAGTACAGTAAGATTACACACTTGCTTACCAGTACGAAAAATGACCCCAGGACCTGTAAAGTTCATTAAAGTGTAAGAAAAGCTCAGATTCTGATTCAAAGATTGTCACCATCTTCTCTACAACCCCAAACGATTATTGTGGTTCATATTTTTTAATGTTGTGTTTATATTCAGGCCAGATTCCAATCCAGTGAGGAGACTCTGAGTGTGTACAACAACTACTCCTCCCCTAGTGGCTCATATATTCAGATCTCCCCAATCGATACCTTACCTGCACAGGTAACCTTTAGCTTTGTCATAATGTATGTATGTTCTAAATTATGATGTTAATCATGTAGCTATATTATATGTTACATAATATTTTCAACTTTCAGATTGGATTGCCTCTTCAAATAGACGTGGAGAGCACCTTTAAACCAACTGCGCTTCACTTTGTGGTACGTTTGGTGAAATATATCAAACAATGCACGCGTTTGTATCAGTTTGTAGTTATTGCTGTTCTGCTGGAAATCAGTAGATACTTTATCTTACTGTCCTTATCACATAACCTTGAATAAGTACTAAAGGTTAAATATATATTCTCCTAAAAATGTAAATCTTTTAACACGACCTGAAGATATGAGAATGATAAGCATTTATCATTTACCGTGCAATCTATAACACTGCTGTTCAGGATGCAGTTTCCAAATTCACTCCATTTCCTGGAAGTTTTTTAGTTGTGTGTTGTGTTACACACATAGAATATCAGTCTCCTCCTCTGATATTTCTACATTTAGTTCTGACTGCCGTTTTTAAATTGATAATACTGCAAATACTGTACACTACAGTGGACGCTGTTGAGGAGGATTGTGGTCAAATGCTTATAACAGATTCTTCGTCTCTATTGTCATACTTCCAGGTGAGCTCTCGAGGTCAGGTCGTGGCCGCTGGAACAAAGAATTCCTCCCCTTTTCCTCTGACCCCAACACTGTCCTGGTCCCCTGAGGCCTTTGTCACTGTCTACTGCATCCTCTCGAATGGAGAGGTCACCAGTGACACGGCGCACATACCCATCAATCAACACAGCGATGTACTTAAATTTATTGTTCTATCACTCTACTTTATTGTATTATTCAAAAAAGGGTGCGTGGTTCTCCGGGACATTCCTGTGATCGCCCGTGTGTTCGCTTTCCTCAGCTATCGCTAAAGTGGAGCAGTGACGAGGCCCAGCCAGGTGAACAGGTATCACTCACTGTGACTACCCTTGAGCCCAGGTCCCAGGTGGGAATTGCGGTAATGGGGGCTCATGATGACGGCACTCCAGAGGATGACCAGGACTTAAAAGTGAAGCAGGTATGGCAACTCTTTTGACTTGCCAAAGCCCTTTCAAAACTTTGATTAGTTTATGTGTTGCGGCTGGGATTTAGAGTCACTCGATAGGAACCTGGAAGTTTCTGTGCTCTAAAAGCCTTGACAAAAGAGCAAAATACAATCTCTGAAACGTAAACTTCTGTGAACTTCCTTCAGAAAGTCACCTGTTTAGATACTGTCAGATATACTTCATTTCTCCTTTGTCCATTTCAGTCTAATTACAAAGCACCAGTTCTCCCAGTTGCCTTAATCTGTTGGAAAATTGAAAAGACACACTTTCCTCAGTTGGATACTCTATGACTATTCAGTGTGTGACCGCTAAACCAGTCGGTCTGGATGTAACCTATCTGTCTGCTTTGTTAGGAGATGATTCTGCTGTTTCTAAGAGCTGGTAACTCTAGTGTGTTGGGTGTGTGTCCTGAGGGTTATTGATGGATGCAAGATGGAGGAAATGATACTTCACCACAGTGACTGGTCTTATGATGACCTTTTCTCATCTCCAAAGCTCTGGCAGCGCGTATTGTGTCTGGTCGAATAGATCATTTAAAAGCCGAGATCTCCTCAGGCACCTACAAGAGCTGAGACACTTTTGCACCTTACATCACCTGCCAAGACCTGACCTATTTTCCACAGGCTGTCACACTAATGATGTATCATCGGACGGTGGACCACTTTGTACAGGGTTCAATGGTGGTGCACATCTAGATAACACTGTTTGTGGTCGTATTTTCAGCAGCTTACATCAACACATTTTTATCATCTTTTTTTTGTGTCTTTCACACAGCAGGAATGTCACATTAGGATTCTGACCAATGCCAGACTGTATCAGAAAAAGCAGCCTGATGGACCAAAAAATGGTATGATTATAAATTACACAGTGAGTCCTGCAATATAGCATCTACTCTGTATTTGGAGTCCCTCTTGTGGCCATTTAGCACATTGTATCGATCCCATGATTTCAATAATAGTAGATTTAACCTTCAGTCTTTAGATATAAACACGGCCTGGGCTTCTTCTGATCTCTTTTCACTCACTTGGGGGGGGTTTCAATAGGAAATGTCCTATTGGTGGAGAAGTACTGGAGCCAGTGGACGGCTGCTGCTGAAACCTTGCTGTGGTTAGACACTAATGTGAGGTGAGAGCTGAAAGGTGCATATGTTGTTGGGGTAGGAGATTAAAATGAGTGATCTGCATTCAGTTCACTGTGTTCCCATATTTAGGACAAAACATGTTAAATAAATTCTGTGTCATGCTTTTTTTTTTTTCTTCTGTCATTTCTATCAGTGATAACACTTGGACAAGCGGGACAATAACAGTGCCAGACGGTGTTACTTCTTTGAGAGCTGTAGCACTGGTAATGTCAGACAACCTGGGTTTGGGCTTCACTCCGGTGCCAGTGAAGGTAACTTAATACTCAGCATGTGCCACTATATACTAGTGTATATATATATATACTCCAGAAGTCCTGTTGTTTTGTTTTGCAGAGTGGATGTTGTGCTTCTCTGTCTGTGGGCCACTTCTCTTGTCTAGACAAGGGAAGTGATGTTAATCTGATTTTCAGTTCTTCCCCTTGCTGCCACTCAGAGAAACTCGAAGGACTGAAGTCTGTTCACGCACTTCCTGTACTGAAAACAAACCAAAGAAAAAAAAAAATCCCATATATTGTAGCTTTAACTAATAGTCAAATAAATCTGACTGATATTTTGTAAGTCTAATGGTGCTTTCTTTTTTTGTTTTTGTAGTATTGTTTGCTTTGAGCTGGCCTATGTCCTCTCATCCACAGCTGACTGTATCCAAAGATTTCTCATTGTCTCTGAATGTCCCGTCGTACCTCATCAGGGGAGAGGAGATTGTGCTAGAGGTGAACATCATCAACCATTTAGACCAGGACATAGAGGTATGAAAGACTATATTTGTGGTATATTCTGGCCTGAAACATCTGAAGAAAGAAACTCCATAACTAATTTTTTTTTTTTTTTTTTTTGCTTCCAATATGTTTGTCTCTGCAGGTGATCATGCTGCTTGCACAGAGCAAGGCCTTTGAGTTTGTTTTGGGAGACAGAGGGGATGTCTCTGTGGTAAATGCCCAAAAACTCACCTTAGGGAGTCATGCCTCTACTTCAGCCCTGTTCCCTATAAGGCCTGTAGCTCTGGGTGTGATGGAAATATCCGTTGACGCCGTATGTGCTGAGGCCTCAGACAGCATAGTCCGGAAAGTGCTTGTGAAGGTATGTTGGGATGTAAAGATTGGATAGTATCTATGAATTTAGTGGGCGAAGCCTTTGTGAGGTTGAGAATGGCGGGGATGGATGTATAAGATGCAACGTGCCACATGACATACAGTTAATTCGACAATAACAGTGACTTCCTTTCATGTTCCTGTAGCCTGAGGGCGTGGAGCGGTTCTTCTCAGAGACTCTGTTTCTGGAGCTGGCACCAGAGAAGCAGAGCAACACCAGAACCCTCTCCTTCTCCTTCCCACCAGATATGGTACCGGGCAGCCAGAGGGCCCATGTGGCGCTGGTTGGTACGTCCACCATCTGTCCTCCCTGTTGTGTCAGCGTCAGCTCCATCTGAGCGCAGTTTTATATTTGCTGTTAGTCGATTAGGCATGTGTAATATGTTTAGATGTTGAAGTTAGGTATATGCGTGTCAAACTCATGAAAATGTTTAGGTACTGCATGTTGAAAAATGGACATCAAACAGGACTGTTTATGGTGGACAGATTGTGAACATCTGTCAGGCTGTTTGGCTTGGCTCCATTCAGGTTGAGGGATGTTGGGCATTTGTCACGGTAGAGGGGTAAGCTTCGGGATTTTCCAAAAGTGCGGTTTTCCTACGCTTGCTGTGATAGTCAGCTTTATTAAACGTCAAGCAAATGTGCAGGATGGAGTTTTTGTCTCTACTGTAGATTGCTGTTTCCATTCGCCATTCTTCCATATACCTTTTCAACTTAAACCGCAGCTCTGACTTTCTAAATGCATTGGCATTTCAAAAGCATGGTTTTCTTTTACATAGAGGTCAACAGTTTCCAAAGTTGAACTGCAATGGTGAAGCATACATTTCAAACACGACATGATATCATGTTTGAAGCACAGACCGTCTGTGATCTGAAACCTATTAGTGAACATGTTATATAACAGTTAAATCCTTCCTCTTTCCCTCATGTATTGCTTTACACAGGCGACATCTTGGCCTTGTCCTTCAACTTGGATTCTCTGGTTCAGATGCCTCTTGGCTGTGGGGAGCAGAACATGATCCACTTTGCTCCAAGTGTTTATGTTCTCCAGTACCTGGAAAAGTCAAACCTGGAAAATAAGGAGATCAGGAGCAGGGCTCTGGGTGTTATGAATGAGGGTAAGCAGCCTTTACATGA
The DNA here is from genome assembly GCF_002260705.1 of Seriola dumerili. Lineage (NCBI taxonomy): Eukaryota > Metazoa > Chordata > Actinopteri > Carangiformes > Carangidae > Seriola > Seriola dumerili. Next base: position 15,331,867 of record NW_019174404.1, read on the forward strand.
CTCACTGGAGTCACTTATAGTCGCTTATAGTAAATTACACTGTATAGTGTGTACACATTGTAATATTAATGTTATTTAGACATAAGAGAGCAAATTCTTAGTGATAATTCACTGTATTAATGTAGGTATTTGTTACTGATTTTCACTTTATTTTTCATGTCATATGAACATGTTATATTATCCGCCGTAAGGATATCGGAGACAACTGTCCTACCAACGAGACGATGGGTCCTTCAGTGCTTTTGGAGCCAGCGACACCTCTGGGAGCACGTGGTAGGTCACCAGTACACTGGAAATGACACATGTGACAGATGGTTGATTGTAAATCAGGTGAAAGACTCTGCACGTGGGAATCATTTCATATCTCTAATGCAGTGCTCACTTGCTTCAGGAATTTTGTACAAATAGTCAGGAGTGTTGATCTTAAAACAAAGGTGAATAAGCTTGATTTGCAAAAGGTTAATCAATCATGCACTCCTTTTATTTTCATACCAAAGTATTGTTTGGTTTGAGAGAATATTGTCTTTTTTGCAACTTCTCATCTTTTGTGCTGCATTGATATACATTAAATCTATAGAAATGTAATCTCCATGGCTCCAACGCTGCTTCCACCTCTGTCTCTGGTTGTAGGCTGACGGCCTTTGTGCTGCGGTGCTTCCTCCAGGCTCAGCCCTACATGCAGATAGATTACAGTGTCCTGACCAGAGCCATGGCTTGGCTCTTGAAACACCAGGGGCCTCAGGGAGAGTTCAGTGAGGTGGGCAGGTTGATCCACACTGAGATGCAGGGAGGACTGGATAATGGCCCAGTGGCACTCACTGCCTATGTGCTGATTGCACTGCTGGAGGAGGAGACCTATTCGGTACGTCAAGGGAATGTGTGTATGTCAGTGGAGAAGGTGAAATTACATGAGAGAATGACGGAATATTTCAAGGCTGTCATTTAAAGTATGTGAGGGAGGGAAGTAATTTGACAGTAATGGCCTTTTCTCTGGTTCCTGTTGAAGGAAACGTACCCAGGCAATGTGTCCCTGGCTCAGACGTACCTGGAGAGTCAAGTGACCGGCGGGGTGGTCAGTAACTACAGCCTGTGTCTGGTGGCATATGCTTTAGTTCTGGCCAACAGTCGTATGGCTGACACTGCCCTGTCTGAGCTCATCAGGCGAGCTGACAACACAGGTAATTTATTAAAGGTTTTCTGTTGTTTTAAGTTGAGAAAGGTGCATTTGTACCTTTCATGCCTTAACATCAAAGGTAGCATTTCTTGTCTTATATTTAGACCACGACTCACATAGTGAGGTACCTCCAGGTACCTCCAGAGGCGATGAGCAATTTGTAGGAAGTTACTGTATTGCACCACCATGTGGTGAGTTGCTAGAATGTTTCTGCCTGAGTAGTGGGTGAGATTTCAAACTAAAAACAAAATACATAATAATCAAACTCCTGTGGATCTTAAAGTTCCTAAGATCCAGATCCATCAAGAGCAGCAGCAACAATGAAGCACTTCATGTAAATGTTTGTCATTGTGCTGCATGATAAATCTGTAGGAGCAGTATGTGGACATACAGTACATATGTTGATTGAGTCATTTTATTCCAAAGATGGAGTCATGATGTGGAGATCCTCTGATGGGCTGAAGTCAGATGACTGGCAGCCGCGCTCAGTGCAAATCGAAATGGCCTCCTACGTGCTGCTGGCTTTCTTTAGGCGTGGCACCCTTATTGAGGGCATTGCACTTCTAAAGTGGTTAAGTAAGCAGAGAAATCATCTGGGAGGTTACAGGACAACACAGGTGGGACAAAACCTTCATTCTGTTACTAAACTAAACTGTTTGGTTCAGGCCAAAGGAAAAAGCTCGTAAATGAGGAGTGCTTATCATTAAACACCAATTTCATGAATATTTTTTTATCGCAAACTCATAATATGTTATTCTGTTTTGAAAATAGCTTTATATCACAGCTTTAGGCAAATGTGTTACCATATCACAAAGATATCCCCCTATTCTGCACCAGACCATATGTGTGGTGACATGAAGTTGATTGTGACCCCTTTCCTTCCTCAGGACACAGTGGTTGCCCTCCAGGCTGTGTCTTACTACGCTGCATTCGGTGGCGCCAACGCCATTGACCTCAGGCTTAATGTGTCTGCTCCAGCGTCTTCGTTTGTGTCTCTGTTTAGTGTCAACTCCACTAACTATCGGATGTATCAAAGCCAAGAGGTAATAAACCTGTGTAGAATCTCACAGTTAATGCCTAATGCGTGTATAATTACATATTTTTTTGATACTTTGTATGATGCTGTACTTACTGTACCACTGCCAACCTGTAAGTTCCACTTTTACTTTATGTTTTCAAGCTTAATGCTGACAAAGATATACACTTGAATATATACCTGGAAGGAAGAGGATTTGCATTATTTCAGGTACAGGATTTACAACATTGCTGTTCTATCATCTGCTCTTCTTTGTTTTGCTAAAGCATCCCATGTTGAAGGAAAATGTAACACCACAACTCCAAACTACCCCTGACAATACAGGAATGTTTCCATGCTTCCAACATATTCAGCGCAACATTAAGTATAGTCCAACCACCAGAGCATGACCAGAATAAATTGAACACAGCAGCTGTGCATGATAGCTTCACCCAGCACAATGTGCTGCATTGTAGATGTGAAACCAAAACAGCTAAATGCAAAATCAGCACAATGAATGACTCAGCAATTAACATCTGGAGCATATGCTGTAGTTTACTGGATAATATCAATGAGATATTGTCTTATATCCCAGATCCCCTCTGCTATATACCCTGCTTTAACCTGTCTGTAATTCAATACTTTAATGTAGAAGCAAGTAAACTAATAGAGATTACATTTTCTTTATTTTTCAGTTTATGGAATAGAGTATTCTCAGGAGTATAACAGATTCTGGTTTTCTAGATAATACGATAAACTGAACTGTACACTCTTCGTGGATATGTTTTTACATTCATCTCCATGAACCCATCCAGATGAATATCTTTTACAACGTGGAGAGCACAGCATTGTCACAGAGCCGCCGGCACAGCTCAGACGAGGAGGCTTTTTTATTGGATGTCAGTGTTACTGAAGAAAGAAACCACAATCACATGCTGCTATCTATATGCATGAGGTAAATACTGCAACACAGAGAGGCGTATATGTCAAGTCAGTATCATTTATTTTAATATAAACCTGTATTTCGAGTGCTTTTTATCTTTATGTTGTTTTGTCATGCATATCAAATACTAACTAACAAATGGGCTCTGAATTTATATGACCTCTTGCTTTTTTGCTCTCTAGATTAAAGGACCATCAGATACAGTCTCATACAGGTATGGCTATATTGGACGTGGGCATGCTCAGTGGTTTCAGCCTGTCTCCTGGAGCCGCTGCCCCAACAGATCTTATCAGGAAGGTGGAGATACTGCCCGAGAAAGTAAACCTGTACCTGGATTCAGTAAGTGTGTCAGCAGCAGGTCAACATTTCATGGTCAGGATGACAGTAGTCTATGTGTTGCAGGAAAATTGTAGTTTTTAGATAATTGTGAGTGCAACTTCAAGTCCATAAGACTGGCCTCCAGAAAACTCTTCATTTTTATTTCATGGCTTAATTTTACCATAAGTACTACCAGGAATATTACTATTACACTGTATATTGTGTGTATAGACGCAGTAGTATATCATCATTCACTTCTCTGGCTCTTTGCAGCTTACCAATTCAGAGGTTTGCATCGGACTTCCCGTCGTCAGAGACTATAAAGTGGCCCGTGTACAGGATGCTGTGGTGCAGGTTTACGACTACTATGAACCAGGTGAGTACAACTCACTTCACTCAACACACAGTCTTGTAATTTCATCGTGTTTTATGCATTTATTCAAAATGTGTTTAAAACACAAACCTGAAAATGAAAAGCAGTTGGCTGTTTTAACTGTGATGCTGTTAAAATGAGATTATTCTTGCCGTTGGACTGTGGAAAAAATCAAGATCACTCAACATACAATTGCCAGTATTATTTTACTGTGATTTACACAGAGTAGGAGAGACAGATGATCATAATATTAGTTGATTATTTTCCCTGTCTCCACAGCGAGAAAAGCAGTAAGAACATACAACTCAGATTTTCTCCACAACATGGACTCCTGCTTCTTCTGTGGTGGAAATTGTGATCTCTGCAGACCAGGCATCACCATCACAGTTTCCTCAGCCCTCTTGTCTCACTCAGTGAACAGCGCCACCTACAGCTTGAGTTGCATATTTCTTGGAGTCACTGCTTTTTTTTCTGTAGTCTAATTTTACCAAATGTTTTTTAAAATTATTGAAGCAATGAATATACAGTGAGAGACATAGTTTTAATACAGTTTGTATACATTGATATGCACTGGATGTAATTCAAAAATTCTAGACAAAAATGATTATTTCTTGACAAGTGTTGTTGTAACATTTAGAGAACTGTTTGTATTCTGCTCTTTTTCCTTAGTGCACACTTTCCTTCTACTATTTACAATGTGTTTTGTTTTGTATTGTTTTTGAAATTACTGTCTTTGGAAACCTACCTATACATTTCATTTCAGCCATACTGTGTATATATTTTTCTGGCTCAGTACATTAGAAAACAAATAAAAGAATTTCTTTACTCACTTCATGAAACCTGCCATTCTCCACATTAATCCACGTGTTGACTGGAATAAAGATCTCATCTATAGTTGGCAGCAGAACAAATGAAAAGGATTTATTTCTCAGTTCCACATGTGTCCTGTTGTCACCATTCTGGCAGAAAATGCAGACGTGCTAAGCTGCCTGAAGCCATATAAAGACTAAAATAAGATTTATTCTACAGCCCTACTGTACTTTCCAGTAAATGGCTGACTTTGGGGTTTAATGTGTTTCTTCTCCTCTTGATAGAAAACACTCCTGCTTGAGTGAAACAGGGTGTAAATATGGCTTTGAGAAAAAAAATTCCCTGTAAGATCATTTGGAGTGAAGTAAAACCTACCATACCCCTCTGCCACGTCACATCACACTAAGCCAGAGGAATGAAGACTGACCTGCACACATATGCACATATGTAAATCATCACCGCTTGCATATCATGAAATATAAGTGATGTTTCAAAGTTTCAACCTACTGTGTTCAGTCCATAGCATATATCATTTTGTACAATGCAAACATTTCACGGCATGTTCCCTTGAACCTGATAACCTTTTTTGGTTCTACTAATCAATAAGCTCACATTGGCAGCATTTTACTTTAAAGGTAAGAAGAACTATATTTGTATCCTGAGTACCACGATGCTAGTTCATTCTATATAGTTCATTCTATATATTTTATACTGGCGTCTTCTCCACATACAGTACTGTAAATGATGCATGTTAGTGAGATGATATTAATACCTTACCCTTAATGAATCAGCAAAATACCAGAGAAATATATACAGTGGAGTTACAGTAAAGTTAAATTTACAGTAAATTAAACCTGTTGTCAACAAACATCTGTTCTGTTGAAATGTCTGTCAAGTTACGATATGTTCTGTAGCCTCAACCTGACCTTTGACCTCTTTCAAAGTAAACCACACTCTACCCTGATGCTTTAAAAAGAAAAAAAACTGTCTTCATGTTTAGTGCTTAAATGGCAAGGCATGTCTGATTTTTATGTGTTCGATGTTTTTATAAGGCTCATTGAGCAAACCAATCTCCCACCAGGGGCAATAAAGTTTTTAGTTCATAAGCAAAAACAGACATGGTATGAAGCTGAGAACATGAGTTGTTTCACTAAAAGCAAATACATACTTCAGGCAAACTTATACACATTTGGACCTTTAACTTTTGGCTTCTGTGGAATGTAACAAACGGTTACAATTTGCCTCACTCCCTCGCTTTAAAATGAAATGAATCCTTCAGTAAAGTTAATTTACACCAGTACAGATCCATGAAAAGCCTTGAGAGAAAAGCAGAGATGGTGAGTATTATACTTCCACCTTTAGTAGACAGTGATGCTACTGTGAATATGTTGGGATGTCCCACATTTTGGCCATATGTGATCAAACTACCTTGTGCTAGTCCCCATAGTGTTCACATATGTTGTTGTTATAAGACATTACCTTATATAAACATGTTGCAGGAACTGTTGCTGCACACTAGTAGTTTACAGGAGTTTAAAGAGGTTCAATTGCCCCCTACAAGAAATAAAGTAATTCCATACAGTGCAGTTCCTTTAAAAACATGCACTACTTTTTACTTTGTTCTTGACAATCTTCTTTGTTTAAAAAAAAAAAAACTGAACAGCTGCAGTACAGATTTACAACCACTAGATGGCAGGCTTGGTATCATAATAATGATAGGTTCAAAGCTCAGCTGAGATCTCAAGCCCATATTAGTATAAACTGATAGTACCACAGACAGGAAATACTTTTTGTCTGAACACTTAACATGTTTTTCATTTAATAATAACTTTGCCATTACCAATAAATACAACAAATTCTCATCATGCCAGGATGATGTGATGAGAAAATGTTCCTCCCCATAGAGCATTTAAAATAGAGTTGCAAAATATGCCACTTTTTGTGATGCAAGGAATAATCAGAAATGTGCATTTGCATCCTGCGTGCCGTCACACTATTTATTGCCTGTAAGTAATTGTGTGTGTTTGTTCAACTGTGCTGTGGCTCTGAATATGTATTCACATGGGATAACACCAAACACATAAAGGTCATGACTTACTACCCTGGGCCTTCTCGTGGGTCAGGCTACAAAAACAGACAATCAATCAGGGGCATGCATTGGCCATGATGTCACGCATTTACTATGTCAGAGGGTTGATAACTGTCAAATATGCAGTGGGCTTAACTGACACAGAGCTTAGGCTAAGTGCAGTCAAAGTACTGAGACTTGAAGATGAGCCGAAGGAACGCTTTCTCCCCAAAAAGGCACATGGGAGAGAGATTTATGGCTTTACAAAGCATCTATCTCTCACCACTGTCTCATCTAGACGTGAAGAGCAACGTGAGATTAAAAAGAACAAAATGTAACATCTTCCAAAGAAATCGTGAACGATTTTTGCAGAAGTCTCTGGAGCTTGCGGTTGGGTCATATTTTGCCCAGAACGACACGGAGGTCTAAACTGTAGAACAACTCTGAGCAAATCAGGTCCTTTGAGTCTGATGACGTTTATTAATATTCACTCCCGTCAATGCGGCTGTGAGAGCAATAATGCTGGCAACACGCCTGTCACCAAGGAGATGCAGATGGGGGTACACAAAGTGAAGGCGATGATTATTTATGAGTTTCATCTCCTGATGGGAGCCATTTGAGAAACATGCAATATTGTTGTTGGACTCACTGTGACAGGAGGTTAGATGGAGTGTGTGTTTTGTTCAAATAAGCAATTCTCATTGACAGCAGGTTTTGCAGATGCGTCTTCAAAATGGGATGTACTGCATAACTGAGAGGACTCTGTCTCTTGTTGAATAGATTTTAGTAAACGCACTCATCAAAAAGGAAAAGTCAGATGACAACACTGTATATTTAAGTGTAGTACCTTAGTTGATTTGTAAACTCAGCAATGAAAGTGATATGATGTTATAAAAATATTGTGATGAATTGCACAATAAAGTCTGTATAGTTTACATTTTGTAACCACAGTTATTCAGTGTAAGATGATGTGGTCAGGAAGTGCTTCTGGTAAGCTTGATGCTTTATTTCAGTAAAACATTTATTCCAAAAACAGAGATATTAAATTGCTCCCTGTGGCCCTGCTCCAGATGACATCAGTGGGAAAGAATCACCGTCACAACAAACAACCACATCATATGGAAACCCACTGCTGTTGGTGTCCTGACAGAAATTGGGGGTGGCAGCAGCAACAAAGATGAATCGAAGGGAAAACGTCCAACTCTCAAGCGATGCAACCTGAGTGACTCCCTATGTCTGCGATTGGGAGGATGATGCGTGTGTTTGGCAAGGCACGTTCCATTCACCGGGGCGAGTCATGGAAAATCCCTTTGAGCTTCCATCCCACCCAGAGTGAGTGTGTATTTACACAACCCCCAGGCGACCCTGCACAGGCTGGCCCAGACAGATGAATCCAGTCCGGACAGAGGGGACTCCAGAGGAACAAAGCAGGGCTGAGGCTTCACTCAGTCATCCTGCTTCAGGGGAACAATCCCTGATCTTATCACTATGGTATGGTCCTCTCAGGTAGGGATGCTGCCAGACTTGTGGAGTCTGGTTTCAGTCTTTGTCACCACCATAGACTATTTTTGAGTGATCAACCTCTGTGTGTGTGTGTGTGTGTGTGCGTGCAGAGGAAACGCTATCTGCTTATGTGAATCACTGTCTCTCAGTGTGTCAGCAGTTATCCAACTGCATGTGTTTATGTCTGCATCACTGTTATTTGTAGAAGTATGAGCTGCTACAAGCCCAATGAGACAAGTGAATCACCACACAGCCAAGATCCAGAATCATATGTTATGTATCATGGTCCTGCTCTGGCTATCTTTCACAACTTGGACATTTCAGTCACAGATCTGCTCATAAAATTTGTGCTAAAATGCTAAAAATGCAAAATCATGGAATAATAATAATGGAGTGTAAGTTGGTCGGTTTGTCTAACAAAGCGGTGGCTGTAGAATAAGAATATTTCCTTCCACCTCCAAAGTGTTGGGCCGACCAACTGACTGAAATATCTCAAGAATTATGGGATGGATCCCCATGAAATTTGGTAGAGACATTCCTAGTCAGAGAAGATGAATGGTAATGATTAAATATGATAAAATACCTGCAACAGTAATGACATTCCCATCGGCCTCAGCTGCTCTTTCTGTGTATCACAAATTAGCAAGACAGCGAAAACAACAGAAGCAATCTTAAAGTTGAGAGATGGCCATGCAGTAACATACAGAAGTACCACTCAGCTCTTTGTGGCTTTCTCCCACACTCTCTTTTCTCTACCTCCCACATTTCACAGCTACTTTCATAGCCTACACTGTATATTTCCTTATGTGTGTGATTGAACGACCACTTCAGCTCCTTTGCAGCCCCACTGACGTTTCAACTCAACAGAATGAAGCTGTTTTCATTGTGGTGAAAGGGCATCATTGGGAAAGGCTTCAGCGATACCAGCTCTTGGAGTGTGATTGATTTAGTCTGTCTGGCTCAGGATGGTCCCTTGGCTCAGGATGGTCCCTTGACTCATCGCCTCTGTGCTCCATTTATCCGGCCTCACACTCACTCTTGGCATCACTCGGTGAGTCAGTCAGGGTCTGGGGTACTGTTAAATTTTAGTGCGTGCGTGTATGTGTGTGTGTGTGTGTGTGTGTTAAGGAGAGAGTGAGAGAAGGAATGATTCAAAATAGAAGACAGACTAAACGTAATCAGTCTTGCACACACACACGGAGAAGGGCGCAAACCCTGACTCTAAATGTCAGTATGACTTCTCTCACCAAGGTGCTCCCCTATATAGTTTTCCACTCATTTTTCACTGGGGTCAGTTTTGCTGCCCCAGATTCAGCTGTCACACATTTCCTCCACCTCACTGGCCAATTAGAGTAACCAGAAACATGTGGAAATAGGTTTACACCACTGCTCCTGTATGTGCATGTGCGAGTGTGTTTGTATTGTATGAGGACATGAGACAAAAAAGAAGAGAGGAAATCAAAGCAAGATTGTTTATGTGTGTGAAAGCCAGGGTCAGCCTTATGAAAGCAGCACATGTGTGTTTGCACAGTCATATCTGACTGACATGGGATTATTATGTGTCTAGACCACAGAGAGAGCGGGAGTTCCTGCAGTGTGATTAGGACCCAAACACTGCCTGAGTCGTCTGGATTTGTGTGATCAACTGCTTTGATTACTTCACATAGGAAACGCAAAGGCCGAGCTAAACACAAGTGACGTGAGGGTTCATGCAGTAGCAGGGATCACGGGATTGATGAATGGAGGGAGCTGTGCAAATAAACGCTCTTGCTCTGTTATTCCACTGACGTATGGCTCGATGATAATGAAGACTTAAATGGTGGACCTGAATGCTGCTGGAACTACTTGAGCCCCAGCTGAGATGGAGCGCATTGCATCTGATATGAACTTCTCTGTCTCGCCGTCTGGTAGAAGACCATATATTATCAAACAATGCAGCCCTGCATTTATAGTGTATTATAAATCACTGATTTGAAGTCAGAGGAGAAATATTTTGGGGGTAAAAGTTCACTCTGCACCACCATAGGCGAATGTGTTTTGGTGTTTTTGGTGTGACTGCACCATGAGGCAGATGTCACTCAAGCAAAGTTTGTACATGCCCACGATCACCAGAGAAAAGGGCTAATTAGGCACAGGAATTGAAAACACCTGTGTGGCTGGACTGCAGGTGTGCAGGCACAAGATTTTACCTACTCAGTAAATGATCACTTTATACAATAGTAAAACAAGTACTTAGAATTTGTTCTACCGAGACCAGCTACAACATTAAAATGTAAAATGTTGCTTGTATTTTAATGCAGCAACACTAACAAGTGAATAATATCTAAAAAATATAACATTGACAGTCTTCACTCTGCATTATGAGTACTCTTACTTTTTATACTTTAAGTACATTTCCCCCCATACTTTTGAATACAGGGTTCTTACATGTAACAGTATTTTTACACTGTAATATTATTACGTTTACCTGAGTAAATCAAAATCAAATATCAATTAGATTTTCCATGACACTTTATATATTTTTGCAGCACAATTGATTATTATTGTGGAAAATGGATCAAAAAACATGCAGCCTTAGTGATGTCATCAGCCATTTTCTCTCAGCTTGAGTCTTAAGACTGCAGATTTATAACAGAAAGCTTGCATTACAAACTGTAATAGAGAGACTGAAAGTGGCATTTACCCGTGGTTGCATAATGGGAAATGTAGGATCCAGGACATCTTTACTTTTGCTGCACCAAATATACTTCTTGCGAGACCTCCAACTTAATAAAAGTGCAATGCTAAATCACTGGAGAACTCTTTATGTTCACAAGCATCTGTGTTAGCTTAAAGGAGCTGTTTGTAAGTTTTGCTATTGCTACATAGATAGCGTTAGCATTAACGGCTGTTAACTTACCAGTCTTGGAGCTTCAGCCATTGTTTTGTTCACAAGACAAGAGGTTATAATGCACTAATACTTCTGAGCAGCACTGTTTCTTCAGGGCAGCCTGACACTACAGCGATTTGTTATCGGAAAGTACAGACAGTCTGACTGGGCTGGGTTAGCATGCTAACTTCAGTACAAGAAAAGAGGTGATGGAAATGGAAGCAAAACAAGAGGTTTGCTTTCCACCACTAGAGACTGCTCTTGGTGAGTAAAGGAAGTTTGATGCTAAACTCACGTTTCTTCTAGACTGGTAAGTAAACATCTGTTAATGCTAGCGCTGGCTATGTAGCAGTAGCAGAACTTACAAATAGCTCCTTTAAGCATATTCTTTAAGACAGGAAATGACAGACACAAAATGGTTTAAAGGACAAAGTTCTAGTAACATCTATTAAACATATCTATTTAAAGAATAATCCATACTTTTAAGTTGACCAAATCATAGAAAAACATTCTGACAGTTCAAAGCAGGACACGTCACATTCTACTGTGCAATAGTCAGTTTCTCTTTCTTTCTCTGTCTCTCAGCTCTGTCTAGTCCCATCTGTCCTGTGATTTCAACAGAGCTGATCTTGTTGTCTAAATATTTCCTGTCACAGTTTAAGGAGTTTTACAGGAGGGCAGCTGGTATAAAACTCAGAAGCACAATATTTCCATTTTGTTACTGGGCTGCAAAGCCACTTTAGGCCCACAACAATGTGGTGAGTGACAGAGTTATAGGCAGGCACCCTGGGTGGACACAGGCTAGATAACCAAAGCTTCCAGGTGAGAAATTTTGCCACTCCATTACCATTAATGAGCGCGGATGTATTTGTGTGTACATGTCATAAGGTCTACACTCAGTCATGTGATATTTTGTCAGCAGGCTGTAAATCCAGACCATAAAAGGCATGCAGCCTTGAAACATCTCCTTTACAGATATATTTGTACGAGCTCATATGTAACATTTCCGTTATCCAATAAAATGAATTTACCTTATACAGTCTCTTCAAGCTGGAATTCAAGTTGTTCACATTCACAGTCATGAGCTCGTAAACTTTACAGACTGGACCTTGGCCTGAGACCCTGTTGGTAAGGCCACGCTGCTCCTTTTGGCCTGTGGATACCATGAAAAGAGGATATTTCTAGAAAACCAGTTATGTGACAACCTTTGGCATTATGGACTAAAGTGTGCATCCAGTTCTCTCTTTACAACCTTAATGGAGCTTGCAACGATTCTCGTAATCCTTTATTACTCAACTCTTCTTTTCTGTCCCATTAAAACTTAGTTTTTTAGCAGCATAACCGCTTGATGTTTTGAAGATTTTGACTGACATTAGATGCAAAATATGTGGCGCTATTTTTTATTAACTATTGTGAGAAATTGGGATTTTCAGTGTTCAGTGTTTTTTTTTGTTTTTTCTGGCAATAGCTACATGTGGTATCTAGCCCCAGATGTGCAACTGTCAAACAGACATACACTCATAAAGAAAATGGATGAATCTGAATCAGTCATTATTTTGCTGTTTGCTGATGCTTTGTAACATCTACTGTATTTCTTTCTTTTAGCCGCAGACAGCATCTGTATGTACATGTACTGTATGAATGAGTGAACAAGCACTCCACCCATGTGGAGACTGCTGACACATCAAACACCTCACGCAAACACACCCAATCTGCTCCTAATTTTCACACTTAACTGTAAATCCCTCCCTGTCAATCTTGTGGTGTTTGGAGACAAGCTGAGCTCTTGCTGTGGCAGACATACAGACCAGGAATGTCTGTCAGGACGACATATGTGACAGACTGGAAGGAAACCAATCAGGGGTCAATGGACCGCTGTACGCTGCAGAACCAAAACAAGAAGATCTGAATCTCTGTTTTGTTAGTACTGTTGCCCAAACACCTCTGTTCCGTTACATATCCGAGGAGACATGCAAGCCTGTTTGCATGTGATTTTGGCTCCTTAAATACAAAATATTCTTTACCCTCATACATTTTTGTATTTTTCCTACCATTCTAGTCAGCCATTGGTTTCCATTCATTTCTGTACAATATGAAAAGCCATCTCTTGAATCTTGCATACTTGAGTTGTGTAATCTGCAGTACTGAATATCATGCATCATTTTTTGTCAGTGTTTATTGATCTTTGTATGGTGCAGTTTAAGCATGGATTGATGCTAAAAGTCTGCACTGCATTACCTCATGATAGGTAGACTGTCATCATATGAAAATGAGTGGAAAACAGTGGATATATGAAAATGCTGGAATACACAGAAAATACATGAAAATTTCATAAACACAGCAGCAGTGTTTACAAAATTGTCAGCTGTGACATTAATTACACAGGATTTGGAACAAATGGGGTAAAATACACAAAAATGCAATGTGGTAATTTAAACACTTAGAGAAATAGTTTGATCAGTGCTTATTTACTGTCTTGCCAAGGGTTATACGAGAAGATTGAAACCACTCTTACATGTGATTGCTAAATATGAAGCTACAACAAGATGGGTAGTTTAACTTAGACTGAAAGCAGTGTGAAAAGAGCTGAGCTAACTGTCTCCTTCAAACTTCAAACCTAACTCTTGGCAACAAAGCCAGAAATGTTTGTTATCTTTTCTCATACTTTGATGCATATTGTTAGGGTTAGGGTTAGGGTTAGGGTTAGGGTCTTTGAATGTAGCTTCCTCTGTGAAGCTGTGGGGGGAATTTAACTGACATAATGTAAGTGCACCATCTTTTTTGTCTCGATTGTGAATCTTTTTCTCATGTCTCCACCTCCAGAGCATAAAAGTAACATAAAGGGATGATTTGGAGTGCTTACCATACATTTAGATGTCATTTTAGTGTCATCGTGACTAAAAGCATTGTTTGCCGTGCACGCAGACTTTCAGTCTATAGCCCTGTGGTGTTGACAGGGAGACCTTGCTCCTGAATTAAGACCATTTATCTCTCTGTTCCCAGGATGGATGGTCCCAAGTTTACTACAGGACTGTTACCTCTCTTTGCCCTCATCTTCCACATATGAAGTGACCTGTCTGCTGAAGCTTTCACTTACACAACTACCAGCCATGTTGTTCTTGTTCCCTGTTGACTCCCTCTGATCTGCTCATACCATACCATACACTGTCAAGCTGCACTTGAATTATTGTTCGTACTCTGTGGAATTTTCCTTTTCTAACATCTCGCTTCAAACATCTGAAGTCCACATGAGGCCGCTCGGTCATCTGCCGCCATGGATCTTCTCCAGCACCAGTTTTGTGTTGTTGCTTATGTACCTGGAAACACGTTGAGTCCAGCACACCCATGCACACATAACTGATTCACTGCACACTGTATATAAATACACACACACAAGAACACCTTGAAAGGATATTTCACTTGGAATAAGTGAGATGGAAATCATTACACACCAGTGCTTGGGCACAAGGTATCCATGACGGTATTTTAGTGTTGTGGCAAATTACAGTAAGTGATGATTTGTTATGTGACGTATTATAAACTTGGCGGTAAATGTAAGTAATTTGTCAGAGAAAAAGTAGAGGTAGACTGTGTTATGATTCTGATGTAATTTAATTCTTAGTAGTTAGTGTCAAACTTGAAAAATACTTGGATGACTAAAAGCCCTAAAAGATTTACATACATTTAAAAGAATAAGTGTGACATTTTTTCAGAAACCGATTATTCATTTTCAATACCAGAGATCAACGCCACTCTCATATATGTCTGGTAAATATGAAACTATTGCTTGCAGCTGGGTAGCCTAGCTTAGCAACAAGATATGAAGACCCCTAAAACTTACTGGTAAACATATATTTTTGTTTTATATGTACAAAAACTAAAGAGAACCCAGTTTAATGCATTTTTCCAAGATGGTTGCCACTGTTTCTAGTTTTGTAGTCATGTCATTTAAATCGCCCAAATTACTGAAATTTGTTGTGGTGCGTATTTTAAGCGGTTTGCAGGTGCAACCAGAAACAAACAGCTCTGTAAAGTTTCCTAACCTATCAATCAATCTATCAACCTATCTACGTGTTAAAGGCTCACTTATAAAAGGTTCACCCCAGATTTCTCAAGTCAAGCTGCTCAGTGGCAACAAGCAGACAGTGTGAATGTAAGTAGCAAGATAAATGTCAGGAAAGTGTGACTGAAAAAGAACATGCATGCTGAGCAAACCTCCTCGGATAGTTGAACCTGAGAAAAAATGGTTTCCATTTTCTTTTCTGTGTTGTATCATTGTAAGGACTGTCCTCCTTGTTTCCTGTAAACTATGTACCATACATAAGGCAGAAACATCTACTGGATGGAGACAAATGGAGTCAAGGCACTCTGAACCCCCAAACTGCTGAGACAGGGAACATGGGTTGAAACGTAATAGCTCTGACCTAAATAGATTTTACAGCCGCTCCTTCCTCGCTGGGGGAGCCAACATATGCAGAAAACATCAAGCAGAGGTGAGTAGCAGTAGACATTATCTTCCTTTTTGCAGAGTCTGGCATGAAATATAGTTGGGTTAAGCTCAATGCCATGCAGGCCACAGCCTGTGGAGAATGGATAGGAGTTGTGAGAGCCAGTCATACCAAGTCTTACATAACTCTGCCTAGACAGGCTGTATTCCATCTTGCCAAAACCTAAAGCCCAGCCCTTTAGTATCCAGGTAACCTCTGCAAACGTTTCTTAGAGAGTCAGAGACAGTAAATTATAGCTGCAGTGACAAAAAGCTTAAAGGAAGGAGCAGGTACACCTGAGGATGTATGGGAGAAAAATGTGAGGCTGGAGAAGACAGAAGATGGTGACGACTGATTGAACATCAGGCATCGAGAGGCCTCCCTTTCTCCTCAACGTAGAAGGAGCCTTTCTTTTGTCTAGACTTCCTCTGATGTATGATGGAAGTCCGGACCACTGAACCCTGGGGGAGTGGGATGGGGGTGGGCGAATCCATCTGTATCAGAAACCACCATCTCCCTGTCTCAGGCCTCTTTCCAGGAGACGCTGCGGAGCCTCCATGGTGAACACCAGAAGCTGCTGAGATTAAGTCATGGAAAATCTGGGCCCCCAAAGCTTGTAATTGCTTAATTGGATAGCCTCACTCCCTCAACTATTTCTCTAGTCTTTATTTTCCTATGTACGCATTGATGAGAACATAAACCAGAGAGCTCTGTCTGAGAGGTGTGTATGTGTACGTGTGCCTGCACGTGAATACTAGTAGTGATTTTTGGAGCTGAACTATAGCCCGTCTGTGATTTGTGGTTCTCTGATTTAGAGCCATTTTTTCCACTTCAAACCACAGGGCTCACATGCCAGTGTACTGGTCATGGAGGATACAGCTGGGAGGGGGTGGACGTGTGTGTGTGTTTGTGTGCCGGAGATGTGATTTGTGTCTTGTCTCTGGTGAGTTGAGGCTGTTAGCTTCTCCGCCTATTGACAAGCAGTTAAAGTGAAACATGAGTTCTAATGAACAAAGAGAAAAG
The DNA here is from genome assembly GCF_002260705.1 of Seriola dumerili. Lineage (NCBI taxonomy): Eukaryota > Metazoa > Chordata > Actinopteri > Carangiformes > Carangidae > Seriola > Seriola dumerili. The sequence continues at coordinate 15,348,450 of NW_019174404.1, forward strand.
AAACAGAACAGTGTCACTTCAGTTTGCTCTCACTAGCTGTGATTTTTATCAGTGTCAGGAGCAATGAGTTTATAAAGTGTTTTGTAAACTAGTCAAATTATCAATCTTCATTACCATCTGATATGATTGTGTCATGGTTTGCCATGGCGGACATTTTAGGTTTGAATTTATGTTTGGACTTTTGTCACTTCCTGTTTTATTTTGTAGTTTCCTTGTGTATCTCAATGTTTTTACTTCCTGTCTTGGTCCTGTTTCTGTTTGGTGATTGTCTGCCCCGCCCTAATGTGTTTCACCTGTGTTCAATCACCCATGCCTCCCTTGTGTCTATATAGTCTCTGTGCTCCCCTTTGTCTGTGTCGGTTCGTCTGTTCGTGTCTGGTTTGTCCCCGAGCTGTTCATGTTGCCTGTTCATGTGAGGTGTGGTATCCCCTGTTTTGCCGGTTATTGTTCTTTGTGTGCCCTTGTGCTTTGGTTTCCTGTTCTGTTGGTACACCCGTTTTGTAAGTTCTTCAGTTAATAAACATGTTTGCACCTCGTTCCCCTGTGTTGGCTGTGTTTGGGTCCAGCCTTATCTGCACCGTGACAGATTGTTTGTCATATGTGCCAGAATAGCATTAAAAGTGGGCCATATTACCGTCAAACATCATGCATTAGCTTTTATAAACCCACAGAGAGATGCTTGGCCCAATACAAACCCACTGTATACTTTGCACTACAGAACATGGGTTATTCACAGTTCTCAGGGGCCACGCTTTTGCTGCCTTTACAGTAATTTTAAAATCAACGCTTGCTTTTTTTTTTTTTTTTTCTTTCTTTTTTTTTGTTAGAACACCCAGGTGAAGGGTCTTTCCTGGCCAAGTCGTTATGCCACTTGAGCACTGAAGTGCTATGAAAGTCAGTAGACCCTGCGGCCCCAGAGGGCCAAAGCTAGGCCCGCCCTGATACCGCAGAACAGCAAAGAAACAGAACAGAAAGGGGAAATATTCAAGTTTATTGTCCTCGCATGCTATAAGACCACTTGTTCTAAAGGGAGAAGACGTGCCAAGAGGAATGGTTTTGAGATCAGTCTTTTCTGTATGTCTTAATGTCTAGAGGATGATGGATTTCCTGACACAGAAAGTGGTGCAGTGCAAACATAAGAACAGTTTTACTTACTGATATAGTTCTCATTCCTTCATAGAGATGATAGTAAGACTGTCGTGACTGTTATGACTCTGCCTCAGTTGGTCCCATGAGACTTGTTGGCAGCCCTTGGCTGTCTGATAACCCAGCAACACACTCATTCATCCATTTAGCTCGGGGTCTGAGGTTTTGAGCAGATGCGCACCAGGTCAAAGGATTTCCTCCCTGTCAGTGCGCAGCAGAGTTATGTGATGCGTCGCTGCTGATGTCATTATTGTGTAAAGATTTTAACAAGAAATTGAAATACCTGCTGCAGACGGAGTGCAGGCATTCCTGAGCACGTATGACTCAATTTCACAGAAAAATATTTTGATTCTCCTTCACTGTGGTCTTTACTTCACTGGAATCTTACCTCAATATTTTTGTTCAGATTTGTATGCGTTTAACATATTTTACCACATGCACTGGAAAATTACATTTACTGACCCTTTTCATTTAAAGCACAGTGCTATTTAACTGTTGGATGAACCTTGATGGGTTCTATGAAATATTAACTCTAACCATAAAATCACAATTACTCTCAAAGCTACTCAACAGGACAGTGGTAATAAGAATTTGAATTTCAAATAAGTAATGACACATTTAATATCATCAGGCTGGAGATTGTAAAACAGAACTTTTTCCCCAATAAAGCCAAGACAACATTAGTTTTGGTATATAAGTGTCACAAAGCATTACCAACATTTCCAGAGGAAAATGATGTGGTAATTTTCACTGCAGAAAAATTAACATCTCTTCTGGGAAACAAGTTGACAAACCTATCGGCGTCGACCAAAGCTGTGGATTTAAATCACTGCATGAAATCATCAGCAAAGTAAAAAGCTTGAGGAAACAGTAATTCCAGTTTTAATAAAAGAATAGTGAGCTATGTTTAAAACAGAGGTTATTGCTTCTCTTCCCATGTAATCGGGAAGAGAAGCATTAATCTCTCTCTTTCTTAACCTTTTTGAGATATGTTATACAACAGCGGCCAGACTAAATAGAAACCGCTCAGCAACTTCAGAGACAAACAGGATGCTTGAACGATAGCGTGTGTGTGGTTAAAAACAGCTCAAGTGTGCTCACTAAATCACTTCCTGGAATGATAGGTGCGTGGACTGATAAATAATGCCAAATAGTTTTATTTTCATATTTTTTCCCACCATTATGATGACATTTTACATACAGTATGATCTTTATTTCGCAGGAAAAAAAAGGTGAAACATAATGATAACGATTAAAAAAAACAAAAAAAAAACAAAACAAATACATATCTGTAAATATCTGATATGTCTGAAATAACTGTCTACTGAAGAGTAAAACGCTGATCATTTGAACATCATTTTCCTTAATTTTCAATTGGAAAATACTGGTGTGGAAACTATGGTTAAACTGGAAGTTTTTAAACATGTCTGACTGCTTATTTTATCAGGGCAGTTGTTTATGAAGTTGCAGTAGGTTTTCAAACAGAACCTTTATTGACAAGGAGAGCACTTTAATATTCTATGCAAACTTTAGCAAGGCTGAGTTTCAAAGTTCACTCTTGATCTCAGAAACAACAGTGGTGACACTTCACCACAAAATGCATTTAGGAAATGTTTTCAGCTTTTGAGCACATCACATGAGCTTCATCAGCAAATGGAGTTTGCCCAGTTATCATGAAATGGTATCTTTGCCACTATAGACAACTTCTGACCTATGTTGGTATTGTGATGGTTATTTATTCCTGTGATGTATATTATCCTTTTTTTATATTCCACACTTCCTCCAGACCAAAATTTCTTGACTTACTGATTTTTGATTAGATATCAGCCCATGGTACAGCATATTGATAATGGCAGTATTACCCTCAACCAAACAGACTTTTCTTCACAACAGGAAAGATCATATTACGTAAAATGACAGCAGGTATAAAACAACATAAGATGTTGCAGTGCTTCATATCAACAAAGGGTAACAATATTTTCAATAGACTTCCCAGACTTGTTGTGCAATTTCCAAACCTCAAGATCTGGAAATGATCCATTTATTTTCCACATGTCGCTTTCCAGACCAGTTAAAGAATTCAGTGTGTAGTTAACCATCTGCCCAGAATCGCAGAACTATAATGCATTTTCAATAGAATAAATCAGAAGATAAAAAATAAAGTTGTATATGTGCCTCTTTGTGGGTTTCCACCATTTTGGCTGATCAGAAGATGCATCACCCCTTTCATACTCTAAAAGCATGTTTTTATTTATCTGGCATTTACCCAATAACAGTAATCAGTTTTATTTCGTAACATAACTTTTCATGACAGTGTTGTTGTCACGGTGCTCTCACCTTTCAGCCAATCATATGCCCCCTGCCTCTTAAGCAAGCTACCAAATTTTGCAAGTTAACCTCTGTTGGTTTCTACTGAATATTATTCAATAACATGTTGAATGATCCAGCTAGAGACTGCTGTTGTAAAGAAACACAGTATACAGACACAGAAACTAATCTAAAGTAGCATTTAAGTCTTAGCAACAAAGCTGCTCATGCTACCTAGCTAGCTAGGTTGGATTGTAGCTTATTACTGAGCATCAAAGTCAAGAGTTTATAGCTGTGTTTGTGCTGTCCACCTGCTCATTCACCCGCTCATTCGCTTGCTCACTCACTCACTCACACACTCACTATATAGGGTTTGCCTCACAGAAGACTCACTAGGGGATATGTGCAGACAGCAGTTAATAATAATAATAATACATTTTATCTAAAGGCGCCTTTCTTGGCACTCAAGGACACTGTACACAGTTACACAAATTGAGATTAAAACACATTAAGAATTGATTAATTAATTAACAACAATAAAAATGAAATATAAAAATAAAAACAATACAAAAGTGACAGAGCAATTGGCATCAGATGGAAAAGGCAGTTTTAAACAGATGTGTTTTGAGTTGTGATTTGAAATGGGGGAATGAATCGATATTTCTGAGTTGGGGTGGTAGTAGGTTCCAGAGATGGGGAGCAGAGCGGCTGAATGCTCTACTCCCCATAATGGTGAGACGGGCGGAGGGGACAGACAGGTGTGTGGAGGAAGATGATCTGAGGGAGCGGGAGGGAGTGGGAACATGAAGGAGGTCGGACAGATATGGGGGGGCGAGGTTGTGGATGGCCTTAAATGTTAATAGAAGGACTTTGAAATGAATACGGAACTGATTGTTGACAGTTGATACATTTCGGACACTACTTGTTGTTATGATGCTAATTATGCTCCGAATATTTGTAATTATCTCTGGCGCCTAAATAAATGCAAACATCTGCAGCACATGTCATCTCACAAGGCACGCAATTTGTAGTCTGCCTAATGCCTTAATTTGGTCTTTCAAAAAAGTTTTCTTGAATTTTATGTCCCTAATTTTAATTTTCTTCTTGAGGGCTCCATTTTGCTTATTTTTCGATGTGGTCCCTTTTGTTTTTTGGTATATTTTTTTCTTGTCTCTTTATTTTTCTTCAGTAGATCAGATTGACTGGCTGCTGGCTCACTGGTATGTTGACAGCTGCTGGCTGCACAGGGTGGTGTCAACTCTCTGTGTCTCTCCTTACTAGCCATGTCCTCTCTTCCTTCACTCTCTCTCTCTCCCTTACCTCAGTTTCCACATCCCTTCTTTCCTCAATCTTTTAAACTGATGGATGAGGAAGACATGGCACTGTTGATTTTTTAAATATTCAAAATAACATATTTCTTCAAAACAAGAAATAATACACAAAGGTGGTAGGAATAGCGTCTGCTCTCAGCCTAGTCTTGCCTTTTTTTTATCTTATATCTGTCTTTATTTAAACTCAAAGATCATTGATGGTAAAGCCTTCATTTACAATGACCTTGAGTAGATGAAAATACCAGTTAAAGGTCTTGACATACTGGTCTGCCTCAAAATGTGCCTGCAGAGTGACTTGAGTTTACTTCCCACACAAAAACTCAGTTTTGTCCACCCACATACATAGTGGTTGAATGCACAGTATTGGGCAAAACTAAGTATTTACTGAACATTAACTACTTAATGTTATTAGTGTATAGTAAATTATCATTATCACTTTATACAAATGTATATAACATTATCATAAAATTTCAAATAAAAAATTAATCTGTTGATGATCACAACTACTGACATTTCATAAGTTAAGTTTGGGGAATCTCCCAATGCAATTCCCTGTCCAAACCTATATAGGTGTGTCCAAGAAAAGTTGAATTGAGGGCAACTGGACTTGGATGTAGACACTGGAACACAGTTCAGAACTGAAGAAGCCTCTTGGATGAGAAGTGTAATGTCTTCAAGTATCAACAACCAAATCCAGTTGCCATGGATTCAACTTTTCTTGGATAACCATGACCTGGATGACAAAAAGTCCTCACAGATGTTTAGGTGTGTCTAATCCTTTCTCCTGTCTTTTTCTCCCTCTCTCTCACTCTCTCTTTTTCAGCACAAGAACCATAAGGGGGATTCAATGGAGCCTTAAAATTGTCTGCAATTAGACAGCACCCTCCCCTGCGTCAAATAAAAGAGAAGGCCAAAGTGCCCAAGTATAGTAGAAGAAAGATGATAAAATGAATAAGATCAAGTAAAAAGAGCAGAACAGTATTAATAAAAAATGAAAAAAGTTCTAACAATAGGTGAAGAGAGGCAATAGAATATGTAATATGTAAGAGCAATAATTAGGGATAAAACAACATAAATAAAACGCTTATCAAACATTACCAAAGGCTGACACAAAGAGATACATTTTGAGAAGAGATTTAAAAGAAGTTAATGAGTTAGAGCATCTGATTTCAGTCAGGAGAGATTCTCAGAGTGTGAGACCTCTAATAGCAAAAGCCCATAAAATTTCCATCGTTAAATTTGTGAGATTTTGGGGACATTCAGGATTTAATGTCTGAGAGGCAAGTGGGATTAACACGGCTGTTAGGGTCTGTGGGCTTTAGAGGCATATATAACAGGGTGTCATCAGCATAAAAATGATAAAATACACCATCATTTTGAATAATCTGGCCAAGTGGCAGCATGTAATTTGAGAAAAGAAGGGAGCCAAGAACAGAACCTTGAGGAACACACATCTTAACTCAGCCGTTGAAGAAATTGAGTTATCTAGAGTGTAATACACTATGGCCAAAGTGCTTAATGGCTACCCATTAGATGCATCTGCTCTGAATTTTTAAACATTTCTTCTCTTCCTGTACACCACCATGCTGTTATTGTCCTCAAGTAGAACCAAATTTTACTTTAAAAAAACAAAACAAAACAAAACATAATGATTTAACTACATACACGTGTCCATGTGCTATATAAATATTATAAATCAATGTAGGCCTACTTATTGCAACACCACCACTGTCATGAAGAGTGGCATTATGAAATAAAAAATGGCATGAAATACAAGTGTTATTGGTGAAAATGCCAGCATGAAATGAAAACAGACTTTTAAAAAAGGGAATTTTGAAATAAAAATGTCTACTATGAAGTAAATTGTAAAAAAGCAAATGTCTTGTATAACTGTTATGAAAATAAGAGGGATAAAGTAGCATAACATTTTATAATAAAGAGCTGAGCTTCTACCTAATATTTATATATTAGATTGTTTTCTGTTTAAATATTTTCCACTGTTTATCCCTGTGATTGTTGCATAACTATTTATTTATTTAATACCAAACATTTTGGAGCTCAATACCCTTCTAGTTGTGCCAAATGTTTAGCTATAATGTCATGGTCAAATTGTTCCAGGGCTTAATTTGCTGTGAGTAATAGATGCTGCTTATCTCCAAATGTGGCCTAATGATCCTAATATGATAATGAGACTAACAGCCTGTCATTTTCTTTTTCTTGCAAAAAGTGTAAGGAAAAAAAAAGTGAAGTCATGACATTGGTTCAACTCAACACAGTCTAACCCATTAACAGTCTTTGCTTCTGACACAATCCGTCTGCCTACAGAATTACCTCATACTTAATTTAACACATGGTGAGCAAACCTAAATGGAAGCTGCTGATAGGAATAGCATAGATGATAAAATTACCAAGAGCATGTTTTCCAAAGCAAAGTGATGAATTAACTTTACCTGATTAAGTCATGTCACCATTTCTTTTTTTATACATTTGTAAAATCTTGTGTTGAAAATAGCTAATCTTGGGAACTTGAGCCCCTGCTGACCACGGACAGCTCAGGGATTCTGTCTTTTCCAGCGCCCACTGGGCTTCGTGATTAGTTTCCAAGCCTGTCATGCAAATTCAGCTCCCAGGCTTCATTTTCCGCTCGTTAAAAACAGGCCTTCAAACTCCGGTTCAGCACGACAAATCTCTCCGGTCATCACATTTCTCCGCTAAAACAATACAACAGTGTGTCGACTCAGCACTTCCTCTGCTTCCCACATTTGTTTTGGGAGTACGCCTGGTTCTCAGGCTGGCCTGTTTTATTGACTGTTGGAGAGAAGGTTCAGAGGTGTGCGTGCTGCAGGTGGTGTTACACACACACACACACACACATACACACACACACACACACACACACACACACACACACACACACACACACACACAAGCTCAAATATACATTACATCACTGTGGTCTGTGGTCTTGACCGGTGATGCAGTCAGTTACCTGGTGTTGCTCTCATCAAGGTTTCCCTTCTATTGGCTTCATTTCTCAGTTGCATCTTTGTAGTGATGACAAAATGAAAACCTTGCTGCAGGACACTGCGAATGTAATGGTGGTAATGTTTTTGTGTGGGACACCACTGATTGCATGTGTCGAAATAATCACCCTCTAGCAGGAAATGTTGTCGCCCAAAATGGGTCTGATCATTAGTTAAAAGCATGACCTCATTTGGCTCTGCTCAGCCACGTAGAGCTGCTTCATTGAAAGAAAGCTGAAGCCATCATTTTGAGCTCATAAATGGCTTCTGTAAGTTATTTGTAGCCTAGGTCACCACAAATGGGACGGTAAAATAAAAATTCCCCCGAGAAATTTGTCCCACAGACAGTTCACCCACTGCCCCACTTCTCACAGGTCAAATACTCTGTTTGTATAATAATTTTATCTTTAAAGTAACACCATGAAGATCAGGTTATTCAGCAAATCCTGGACCATCATTATTGAGTATTGATTATTGAATGTTTCCTTAAATTTGTTGATCAATTGTTGTTAAATATAAAGATTGTCATCTTAGCTTAGCATAAATGCTGGAAATGGAGAGACAGCTACAGTTCAACTTTGTTTGATCTGTTCCAAAAAAATGAAGTGTAATAGTGACAGGTTGTGGTTTTTCAGGGGGAAACCAGACTATTTCTTGGCCGGGTGCAGTGACTTCCTGAAGTCTCAACCTCATGTTGACTCTAGATATAATCCCCCATACATTTAGATTTTTGTATGGATTAAACAAACAAATATGTGTGTATATAATATGTGTATAATGTGCTATGTATGTTGATTAATTGACTGTAGAGGTGCTCATATGTGGATTTTGTTGTGTTTAGTCAGACTAGCTGTTTCCAGTCTCTATACTACACTAACCAGCTGCTGTCTGTAGCTTCATATTAGCATACAGACATGAGAGTGGAACTGAGCTTCTCATTGAACTCTCTTATGATGTGGTACTGGTTGAACATTTGCAGAGACAGTGATTTATGCAAACGCAGCACTGTGATCAGCTCTTCGTTTTGGAACTCAGTTGTAGGTTTACTGGGTTTCTTGATGAATGTGGTCAAAAACTGAGGAGCTTATTGTTCTTTGACATCTGTTTATGATTCAACAACCTTAGCACAAAGTGCTGAAACCAGCATCCCAGAGATGTTTAAACAGATGGAGCCATAATACTGCAGGCAGTCAACAATGGCGGTCTCATTTAAAGATTGTAGCTACACACATTTTGTAGGGTTATTGAATTATATTGTATTGTATTCTGTTTTCATCCATGTAATTTAATGTTACTTGTTTGAGCTCAAAATTTTACTTCTGATTGGACAATGAATTTCTGCTGTTTTACCATATTATACATTAAGATTTGAGGGTTTATATGAAATACAGTATTAACGTATGTTAGCGTCTTGGTTGCTGTTTCTTTATGTGTAATTCCTGTCTTTCTTTATCGGGCATCCATAGATTTCACGTTATCAATATCTGCACAACCGATAAGACTATCAGGACTTGGAACTCTGGCTTGCTGTAGGACGTGTTGTGCTTATTCATGTATTACAAAGTGTTAAATAAAGATCATCTGAAAGTCATAGCAGTTTGTTGTAGTTTTGCAAACAGAAAAGCAATCAGTATCGCTGAGTCAGAATGTGTGTTCCCCATAATTTCAGCTGTGGAGGATTACTTGTAAGCTGTGACCAGAGGCTGTCTGCAGCCTGCCTGCCTCCATGCAGAGACTGTAGCTGCCGAGCTCTTTCTTCTCTCTTTAGGCAGGATGTCAATAAACTCAGTGAAGCTTTTGGTCAAGCCAGACAGAGGAACTGCTCTGAGGCATTTTATGGAGGATCTCGTAAGTTCAACACACAGATGTTGAGTGTACTCTGAGGGTGGAGGGAGAGCAGGAGCTGAAGATGGAATCTGTAAAAGTATTGGGGTCATCGCAGCGGCGCAACGGCTGCTTCTCGATATGCTGCCTGCGCCTAAAGCCTCATGTTGGACATATAGTATTTTAAGAAATACACATTCAGTCTCTCTTTAGTAATTTATATGGCCGAAGGGACCATTATGTATACAGTGGACCCAGCCAAAAGACCAGTGACTCCGTCTGGCTGCCTCCCATATGTAAGGTTACACTTATACCAAAGAGCAGGGCAGGACGCCACAGTGAGTAATGCACTACTTAACAGGCCTTTTATTTGTTATTCTTTGCTTCTTAAACCTTTAAAGGGGTCATGGGTCAAAGTGACTGCCTGGGGAGAGATGTAGCCGGTTGATTAAGTAAACAACATTGTGGCAGTATCAGCTGAGCGCGGAGACACAGGGAGACATCACAGACTCCTCAGGGGAGGAGGAGAGGATCGGGATCTGGTAATAGGATCCAGAGTGGTGAGGGATGATGTCATGAGGAAAGACAGGCGGGCGGCCAGGCCAGTTGCTGTGTGGATGGATATATGGAGCGACAAAACTGCAGACAGATCCCAGATGTAGCACCAACTCTGGAAAGCATTTGATGATGTTTAACTGAATTTCTATCTGTCTGGTTAATTTCATTTATCCATGAATTAAATGTATTAAATGTATTATTCACAAGCATACAAAGGGAGGTGTAGTACCAGGTATCACACTGATTGATGCATGTTTTAAAAAAGAATTCCTGTTTCAATTCTGCAATCTCATTTGTAAACAAAAAAGCACTCCCTGTGTTATAATTTCATGAAATTATATTTCGCATTGCTGCATTTGTAAACTTCTCTCCCACACCCCAAAAAATGTGTTTCATTACTTACTTCCTGCACAGTCTTGCCACAGTTTAATTCTGCTGTTCTCAATGAGCTCATGATCAGGGTAGCTATCTGTTATCATGTCGGCAGAAGCGTGAAAATTTGGATAAGGGGAACACACATGGTGGACCTTTTGTCAAGTTGGCGGGGGGTAGGGGGTGGGTGGGGGGTTGGGGTGAGGATCAATCCAGCAGGTGTCACTGTTCATCTGCAGCACCTCCTCCCAGACTGAGACAAAAAAAACAAAATACTGGATGCTGGGGGCTGATAGCAGATAGACTCAAAACTCCTGATAACATATCAAATCTCTGAAAATCTGGCAAGTCTGTGAAATACTCAACAACCTGTGGGTATTTTACTGTCTTCTGATCTCTGCAGGAACTGCCCCAAGGCTGCATAGATGTAGTCTGTTTGAACCAGGGATGTGAACATGTGGGACAGAAGTTGGCATTCTGATTTGTGCTTTATAGGATAATGTAATGCTGTGGCTTACAAAGTGAAACAATGTTGGTAAAGAGACCACGAATGTCAACTGAAGGTGCCTTCTCTTTGACCGTTGTGATTTATCAGCCCATTTCTGAATACTAGTGAGGTTACTGGGATGTCATCTTGAAATTATTGTATACATGTTCATGACTCAGCAAAAAATAAACACATTGAAGGGGCATTCTGCCAATTCCCACATTTTTTAATAAAAACTAAATGACAATGTGAAATATGGACAAATGGACAAATTAACTAATTACTCTTGTAAGTCTTCAATTCAATAACCTGCATGCATCTGTGGAATCACACACTGTAGGCAATTGCTACAGGGAAAATGTAAAAGAAAAGAAAGCCTGTTTGTAATGACTGTTTGTTTGTATGACTCAACAGTCAATTCAACTTGATTTCTCAAGTTGATACTTGGTTTTACATTTTCAAAACAATGACAATGAGGTCAGTTGCTCACATTTTAAGGCGGCAGGGGAACTTATGTTTCTAAGTTGAATGAGTTTAAAATTATTTACAGTGTACTAAATTGCTGGAGTGCCCTTTCAAGAGGGATAGTTAAATATGAATAATTCTTGCTGGTAGAATCCTAAATTATTTTAAATTTGATGGCATGAGTGGAATGAGACTTACAGAGACTTTGAGACCTCCGCTCAAAAGCAGATGCACATCCAGTAAATTTCACTATGTCTTTGGAGATGAAAGTGAACCCATTCCTCAGACTGAGCAGCAAGGCCATTTGGGTGTTGTCCCCCTCTAATCATATGTTGGAGGATGTCTTTTTCTGTCACACAAGAGCTAGTTGTGTTACTGACACAAGTTATGACTTACTAGAAAATCCAAAGGATGCAAACAGAGGCAGATGAGTGAGAGCAGCTATTTTAAATTACACATTCATTCCTGTTAATATCAGAGTATTACTGGAAATACTGGGTTGTAAACACTTCAGCAGTAACTGATTCAGTCTTCCCAACATTTCTGGGGTAGTTATGTCATTTGGTTTCATTTGAATGTAACTTGACTGCATTTTATTACACACAATAAAATTAAGTGCATTTAGGCCCCCTCCACCAACTGCTGTGTTGCGCAACCACCTTAAATCTCCCTTGTAAAAATTACAATGAAATGCAACTAAATTCTTCCCAGGTGACATATATGAATGCCACATTTGAGATAACAATGGACAGTCTTAAGTGTTACTTTCACTACAGTAGATGTGTAGCAGTAGTTCCTTCAAAGAGAATTATGACAGAGATTAAACTTTGTTTTTTTTTTTTTTGCTTATGATACTTATGTTATTCATTAAACTCTCTTCTTCTGTGCTTTGACCCTGTCTGCTATCGGGGTTAGGATGGTTATCAAAAAGAGAGATCTCTGAAAAACCAGGGGCGCCTGTTTAATAGCTAACTGCTGACACAAAGTTCACAAAAAACACTCATGGATATTTTTTCTTTATGCATTGTGAAACCATTAAATGATCCTAAATGATGATTGCCGGTTAATTCGGAAAGAGTGTTGTTCTGGATCAGACTTGCTTCCAGATGTGATCACCTGGCATTTGGATGAATCATTTTCACCATTACTTGGACCCCCGGCAGGTAGCATTTTGGACGATGCTGTTCATATGCAGAAAGTTCCACTCACACACAGCCTTTTGATCACATGTTGCCGCCATACAGTTATTCATTGTTCTTCATCAGCACATCTTAAATCTCTTCTGGGATAATTAGCCTTTTATCATTTGTTCTCCAAGCCTTTTATCAATGATTTTCCTAATCCTCTAGTCTTTGGGGGTTTCAGTCTGTGAAGCCATGGGGCACTGCTCTTTGTGATGTGTAAAGACGGGTGGACAGATGAGTGTCTCTCTCATCTTCATCCATACAGGCCCAAAACAACAGGCCACACGAAGCACTGTGCCCCTGAAAAACATCTGGGACATCTGGATGCTGCAGGATATACTCACACAAACACACATAGATGCACAAACATTGCTTCCTACCCACACATACAGATGCTTGTGCACAAAAAACACATGGACATGACCACACACAACCACATGTGTGCATTCCCTTGCTTTCAGGATGTGTACTTGCATAAATGCGTATAATTCGTATTAACATATTTCTGAGGACATTCCAGTAAAATGCCCCCATGTATGTCTTTGTGTCCTTAAAAGGAAATCTGAGTCTTTCCCTTGAATCCCATGTGTGGCTCTTATTTCTTATTTATATACTTGTCAAACCCAAAACAGTGATTTAATTCTGCCTGAGGGTAGTAGCATCCTTGACCCCAGATTCTCAACATACCTTGAGGCTTATTGTGACTTAAAGCTTGGATAAAACCTCCAAAATATCCCTGTGATAAGTTGAAAGACCTCTAATGGCACTTAATTGGCCAGCTCTTTGTGTAGGGGGTACGCCAGAGGGCTGACCAGCATGTTAAGTTTCAAGATAGCATGAGCATGCCTTAACATGAATGGAAACTGGTGGGTTAGTTAATGATTGAACACAACTACAATGGTCAATTCATTGGGTTGAGTTATAACACTGCCATTATGGTATGACTGTGCTCTTGGGTGGTAAAACAGTCTAATTAATCCCTATTAAGGAAATCATGAGTTTGAGAAAAAGGGGCAACAAGGCTGTTAGAATGTAATTAAACAATCACAAGTTTGATGTTGTAACATTTTCCAGAGCTCTACTCGAAGAAGAAGTTATCTTTTTTTTTTTGTATTTCACTTTTTTTTCCCCCATATAGTGAAAGAAAGGTAAAGATTTGTGAAGGATGATCCTCTCAAAATATGAGCAAAAATGAAGATGTGAAGGAATTTATTGTGTAATTCCAGTGGGCATCTGTATACCATTTCCCATGGCAGTGTGTCACTGTTTAGTCATGTGGAACAATTTTGATGCCACAATACCCTCTGAATGCTGAGTTATGATACCAGTAACCAAACACCAGTTTCTACAGCATTCTGTTGAACGCCCTCTATTTACCAAACTCTATAATAATGATCAAATGGAAACCCTTACTCTCTGTATTCCCTCTTTACTGGCTTCTATATAGGGGACATCAATCTATACAAGTAAACAAACCAAAAGGGATCTGTGGCCCTCCCGCTCTCAGTTGTGGCAGTAGAAATGGTTTTAGTGGATCCCTTATCCACGGAGTCAAGACAAAACCTGAAATTTGCACCATGTATGCCTCTCTCTTTCTGTCTGCCCAACAATTTTGTTGACTGTTGCAGCAGACCAAACCCCACGCATGTGGCCCGCAGTCACTCGGATGCAAAATAGAATTTTTACGTTTTGTTAATTTATTGAACGTGTTCCTTTAGACTGTTCTTGGATCAGTTTTGTGCACATTCATTCATCAGGACTGCGGTTTGGATCGAGGGGCTCGTAAGTTGATCCTTGATATCTAAGAAAGACAGCTTCGCACTGTAGTCGGGGGATTCGGGCCATACATGAGGTTTGGCTTGTCGAGAGAGATTTTTCGTGCATTTGGACACGGCAAGTCCAGCTGTTCTTTTCCCTGCTTTGTATAGGCAGCACCTACCCACATGAAAGCCAAGCTCATTTTCACAGAATCATGCAACCCCTGGAGTTTAACAGTCACGATCAAGTGTTTTATTTGGGGTCATTTTATAATGCCAAGGCAAACCCCAAGGCCTAAATTTAGCTATTCGCTCTATTTAAAGATAATAAGGTTGTTTAATAGAATAATAGATGTTGGGCGTACTTATTTCATCACCTATTTTTATCAGAGGTTTAGTGAAATAGTGACGGTTTTCACATAATTACTACCAAAGTGATTCTAGCTCTACATTCAGAATTTATTTTTATTGTTCACGTCAACACACATAATTAAAGCTACTGTAATGAGTATTTTTATATTGACAATGGATTTCATGATTATATGTAATGTGATAGATGCTACTTGTTTTAACAAACCTACAGATAATTATCACCCGACTGCAGTTCCACTCCGTTCTATGGAGCATTTCATTGCCTTTGTAGTGAAAAAGCTCTGATAAACCCATGCTACACCTGCCCAGCACCAAACAGCAGCCCAGAAGAAGTTAGCAACCAACTAGTGGACATGTTCATATTGCAATAACTTTGATTGGGTAACCAGAAACACGACTTAAAAACGAATGCTACTGTTGCTCTGTGTCTGCTGGATGTGTGGCAATTGTTAGCAACTTTAGGAGGTGATAAAATGTCAATTTTGGGTTTACAGCTTGTTTTTACTTACTTGTATTGACCAAAAATTCTATTCAGAAACTAATAAAAAGTGCAAACTTAAAATAGATATATTCATGGTAGAAAATGCAGTTCCCTGGAAGATCCCTGGAAGGATGCATGGGAGCGTGGACTAGATGCACTGCTTTGTATCAACATATGTCCTTTGATGTCAGGAAGCTTTACTCTGCTAATGATCTCTTTTATACACAATCCAGCAACACCATTAGCTCTTCGAGTGGGGGTAATTGAGCAACAATCATCCGAAAGTGCTCCCCATGTTCACTTAATCATTCAGGGGCTTGGATGTAAATATTTTAAGATTTACGATTCGCTGACTTCCAGCTTTCCATTTCCTTGTCCTCTTTAGATGAGGAGACATTATGTTATTGTATATACTCGAACGGTGCAGCTAATGTAGTGAATGCAGGGGTGTGGATACCCACAGACATTAAAGTAACTGCTATTGGGATTGTTCTCACGTTATTGGCAAGTGTTTCCCAAAGGTCTCCAGAAGTATTTTTACACGACAATGAGAAGATTTATAACTTGCTATAGAAAATCAGCTATGTTGTGGTGGTGGTTCTTTGTGTAAATAATAGGGATATGTGCTTCTAAGGTCTTGTGCTATTCAGTTACAATCAATTACTGTCTCACAATGATGAGATATATAGCTGTGTCTACAGCTAGCAGGCCTTTTATAAATAAAGTATATTGTTATTGCTCATATTGTTGTGGTTTTAATGAATATGATCACACATTGAACACATGGGAGCTTTCACCAGCAGCTGAGGGCAGTGACATGGTTTATTGCAAATAAAAGATAGACCTAATGAAAGCCGGTTTTGCTATAGGGACAAACAAATTTGAGTGCTTACTCTTAAGAACAATAAACAGTATTTATTGTAATTGGTCACATCTGGGCACACGGTCAGATAAAAGTCTGCTGCGAGAATAAAAGAAAACGAGAGGCTTATGTGCAATCAATCAGCAGATGGTACAACTGTGAAGTTGTAATCTGAGATATTGTGAAGTTTGATTTCCAAGCTCTGGATCTGAAATGCACCAAATGTTTGGAGCTGGGGTAGTAAACCTGCCAGTCAAAGCCGTTGTGTTTGATAACAGTGTATCACAGAGTATTAAGTAGCTCTATATTTTTCATCCATTGAGACGGCAACATGTAAACAGAACAGAGGTTTTGACAGCAAATCAAATAAATCATTTGAACAATTGTACATGTGCTATCAGGTTGTTAAAATGTCATCATTGAAGTAAAATCTGTACTTTAAAGCTCTAGGTGTTTAAGTTTTAATTTTGAATACAGCCTGAAACCCCAAATAAACAAGTGATGAATTTGATTTACATTTAAAATATAGTCAGAAGAGCACAGATGAATTTCCTATTCATACTTTGTAGTCATTTGCAGAACTCCCAGTGGTATGAGGCCATTTCGCAGCCCAGATGTGAAGCAGAGCTTTTATTGTGTGACTCGGCCATTTGGGTTGCATTGAAAAGAGTCACTTGAGGAGAGTCTTTATGGGAGGATGATACAGTAATTGTCAGATCAAATATCTCCCCCACTATTTCACCACATCTTATACCTTCAGATATTCACAGCTGTTGACAGCAGAGCAGAGAGTGAAGGCTCGGTCAAAGGAACAAGCTCTGTTTGTTTCTGGTTTTGAAACACATAACCTGAGGGAAAATTTCTTCTCCAAGGTTGTTTGCATAAAAGAGTTTTCAAAAGATATATATACAAAAAATCCAGCATTGTGGTTTAACATGCATTTAATCCAGTGTGTCGAAACACTTAAATCCCCTCTGTAGCTTGTTTTGCCATTTAACAGGCTACGCTTACAACATCACTACTTCCTCTATTTGACATATAGAGTAAATACTGTAGAACTTACAGCAACATGACTCTTTACTACTGTTGAGTAGGAGTAACATGCTCTTTTTGATTCATTAAAGACATTTTCTAAACATTCAAAGCCAAAGCAGAAAAACATAACATAATGAATTGGTTCTGGGCAGTGTCAAAGTAATGATTTGCTCATTTGGGTGCATTAAAACTTTTGAAATGTCTTAGCTATATGTAAATTGACTGTAATAAAAAAAAAAAATCAACAATGAACAGGAAGCCATGGTAGCATCACAAGCTGAAGCATAACTCTCAAAAATTACACTTTTAGGCAGTGAACAATATATTAACTTTGTAATTGAAGGTATTACTTTGTTTATAAGTGGAGACAATGTGTTTCAGAGTTTGTAGTATTCATGCAGCTTTGAATTATTTGGAAATATCTGATTACGCTAACCTAACAACGTTATTGTATCATTTAGCAAAAATGTTACTAGCATTACACTTTTCAATTTGTAGTAGCCGATGTTGTGTTACTTTTGTGAAATGGAATTTTATAATCTTACCTGTTTAACTACAGCATTATTAAACACCATTCAAGTGTCAGGTCAGATATGTCAACCATATTCAGTATCTTTTCTCTTCAATCTTAAATCTCTTCAGTCAATCACATTAGCTAGCTAACGTTAGCTTCATTGATTGCTTCAGTTAGCTACAGATCAGTTAAACCTTGCGTAATACTCTTTGTAACCTTTTTTATTTAATGATGTGTAAATCGCTACTTAGTAAAAATGTAATAAGCTAAGTTACAAGAAGCTTTTGAAAGCAGCCACAGTAGCTAATATCCCATTATTCTTTTTGTCTTAGAAAGGCGTCAGCCTGTGTTAAGTTTGAACTGGAACAAGATACCGTATATGGCTATAAGACAGATGGAGGCAGACACAGGATTCATTTAACAATTAGAGTTGTATGGCAATATGTACATGTTTTGATAGCCTCATTTAGTTTATATGCTCTTTGTTCCACATTTACCACAGGAATAATTTACACGGTGAACGGTTGCCATGTCACAGGAAAAGAAATTCCACTGTGCCACTGTGAGGACGGTTTCCACAAAAATGCCAGACCTCCACCCTGTCGTGTGATTTCTATCACTGCTTCCATAATTGTATGCTGGCATATAACCACCGTCAGCAGACACTGGATGGGATAATGTGAGAATGTAATAAGGGAAACATGGTTCCACTTTATCCTCGTAGGTGGGCCTCAGTCCCAGTCCCTCATCCGTCAATTTGTTTTGATCACAATTCTTCTGATCTACAAGGACTGGACAGAGATGTCAATAGCATAAAATGACTTTCAGTCATAAAACCTGCCCAAACACCTGAATCTTGTTTTTTCAGCTGCTATAGTATCTCCTCACATGCTTGCTGTATAGTTGTTTTCTGACATGATCCATAATTGTTTGTATTTGTCAGTGAGCAGTTGTTTGTCAGTGAGCCAGAGAGAGAAAAGGATCATCTTGCATTAATGCATAACATGTTTTTAATAAATCAGTCACTTGCAGGTTTCACAGCATCAGATGCTAAATTTCAAATTGCTGTAGTGGACTCAACTTTTCCACATTACACCTTTTACCTCTGTGCCTGACCTCAGCCTGTGAACCTGTCCTCAGTCATGAATTCAAAGCAGGTTGTTGTAGTGTGTGGAGAAGGAAACACAAACTCTGTGGTCCACCAGTGTTTTGCTTCAGCTAGATGGGATTGTGACTGTCACTTGTCATTACACAAAGATTGAGAATCATAAAATCCCTTGAATGATGAAAGCTGAAGCATAGATAGTTTCATCACACCAACGAGAGAGATGTTAGGCTATATTTCAAAAAATTTAAAACTGATTCATGGAGAAAATGGAAAACAGATTGAACAACAACTGATCTTTTTACATTTGTTGGAGCTGACCATCGGTGAGTAGTTGAGAGTCTGGCTTGTTTAGGCGAGTACAAGAGAAATTTGTTCATTATTCCATAGTTTTCACAACACCATTGGTCTTTTATTTAATAACTGACAAAGCAATATTATAACTCTATGTGTGTAATTAATTCCATTTATCTACTGTACAAATGCTACAATAATTGATGTTGCATGTCACCCCTCCTCTGTTTGCTACAGCTGTAAGGATGTGTATGGGGTATTTTTAACTGTCCAGATGTGACTGTTTAAAGACCATCTGGACTGAGGTCCATATCAGCTTGTCCATTCAGGAAGTGCAGGTATACAGCCTTTCATGTTAGTCTGTCCATTGTCATGCCAAAATAATACCCATGGAGGTTTGTGGAACATGGGAACACATGCAGAAGAATCCATTTAACACAACACAGCATGAAGCATTTTATTGAATTATTAGGCTTTTGAAATATGAGGTTTTGCTGGGTAACTTAACCAATGCACAGGGACATTTAGCAAGTTGGCTGCACGACCTGCACTACATGTGCTTTGTTTTGGAACCAGTAAATAATCCGAATTTGTCAGATGCAGATACAGTACGGTACTCAGCTGTGACAATCTGTTGTTGTCTTGCATAGAGGCCAAGATCACTTAACTGCTTTGCTCATCTGAGTAGAAACACACAATGTGCACTGAAACCAGTTTTTCTGTGTATTTGATTTGTCACATCACTTAAGAGAATATTCGGCAGAAACATGCAAACATACTGAGTTCATTAACACTCTTATAGCAAAATTATAAAGTAAACTATGAATGGCTAGAAACTTTGGATTCTCAACCCTCCTTAAACGCAACAAAGCATAACATAGCATTTAAACACTCTGTTTTTACTTTAAGAAATACTCTCCACATGTAAATCTCACAATGAATTAATCAATCTTTACTATTCCCACATTGATCCAGATGTTATTAGCTCCCTGTGCTCTGTCATTTTTGTCCTTTCTAACAAGATCAAGATCCTTGGAATTTCAAATAATAAAGCTGTGAAACCACAGAGGTTAGTGAAGCGTTACTGACATGTTTTTAACAAATGGAGAGAGGAAAGACAATGGTACAGTACAAGAACATAAGCAACAAGTAATACCCTCTGTCATACACCTCTTTAGGGGGTTGATGTAAGGCATGGCAGGCTATTCTTGGAAAAGAGTCTAAAATTGTAATTTTTTTTAAATTTACATTTGTAAAATAAAGGAGAGATATAAAAGGAGATCATAAAGAGGCAGAACTGTGACTACAGGGTTTTTCAATAAAGACTGAATAAGGTTCCATATTAATCCCAAACCAAAAAATCAATTCTATAATTACCACCTAAAAGCAATCACAACCACCATCTGAGTTATTGTTAACTCTGATAGTGTCTATAAAGCAGTGTGGTTGTGTGATAATAATTAATGTTGAGATTCAGCAGTATTTCCCTTTTTAAAGCCTGTGGGTCAGTCATTAATCAATCCATAACTATGCCAAAGAAAAACAAACTCTAAGTCCAGCCATGAATCTTCATGGCGGAGCAGCCACACTTACTGCAGGACGTAGATTTATGGAGTAATTAATGCCAGGAGAATTTCTGCAAATGGAAATGCACAAAGTGTACTGCTGTGCTCTTGCACGTGCATTAGTTTGAATACACCCCTTTGACCAGAGAGGTAAGTACGTCTTCATTATTATTATCAAAAGCAGTTGGTGTCTTTTAAAGGAAAAAGCTGGTGATATTCTTGATTTTTCTGATTGGGAACCAAAGACCAAAACCAACACATCTGTTATATCTCAGTTGTCACACACAGTCACAAAGCTGCACAGTGACCAACTTTTCATTGCACATACACACAATATAGTTTATTTTGAGTAAATCATGCATCTTCAAGCTGCTTCAAATATTCACTTTAGCACCAAATATGTATTAATACCAACAAATAAACCATTCATTCAAGTTTGAGTAGTGTATGCTACAAAATAGTGCCCAGCGGTTTTAGGAAATTATTTGTTGCTGATAATTGCTGTTTTAAAATGTGGCCTGTTTTTTAAAACTCTCTGTCTCCATGGGAGCTGAGAAAACATTGATTGATTTGAAGAACACATATTATCTTAAACACAGATAAATGTGGAGAGGAGAAAGAGTACCAAGTGTGCTGCTGAAAGCTTTATACAGCCAGAAATTTGGATCTTTTCTCTTGATGCCATTGCATAACAAGTTGAGTTATTCCAGGCCAGACTGAGAATAAGGGAGTTTTTGATGACATAACTGCCATTTAAAGTTATTTATGACGGTTTGTGTTGGACAAATATTATGCGAGAGTCGTTTGGATAGTAATGAACCTGTCATGGAAGGGAGAAATAATTTTCATTTCATAGAAAGAATGTGGGCCCTCATGCCTATTTAAAATAAGACTTCTCACCTTAGACCAGTCTGGGGGATAGATCACAAGAAGTAGCCAAACTCAAGACTAGTGTAGTTACCAGTGTTTCATAGATGAAGCGACAGTTAACCTCATTAACAGCTGCTATCATACTTTGTCTGTCTGAGTGTCTCGACACATATCTGGGAAGAATTTTCCACTCGACAGCTTGCGCAAAACCTAGTAAAGGGACCAAACTATGATCTGTCTGTTTCTGTCTGTTCCTGTTATGCTGTTTCCAGGATCCGCTTTGGAACAATACATTGGAGTTGACTTCTGCTGTGCAGAAATATAGATGGCCTTGTTGAAAAATATAACTGTCATCCAGCAATAACTGCAGTTATGGAATGGTTTAAGTGGGGTAAAACAATGACGTGAAATCTGCAGACCTGCAAACGCAGTGGTATCCCTTCTAATGACAATTTGAACTTGGTTCATATCCAGATCTGTACAAGATAAAATGAACTGAAGCACGGCTTCATAAAACAAAATGCCAGAAACTCCAAGCAAATATGCACAGTTGCTTCATTTGTGATAAATTCTCAGTTTAATCTACCATAAAACAATGTTTCAACATTAATTTATTTACCCAAAGAATTTCACAGTTCTATTTAGGATCACATTGGCATGGCTCTTATTTATTCAATGCTTGTAGTAGGCCTGCAGTGAATGTACTGTATGGTATGTCGGTTGAATTAATATATTTTTCCGTTTTGGTAAAGCTCCATTTCTTTCATGCTTTTGCTCCACTGGCAGCAGAAAAGAGTAATACTCCAATGCCAGAGAGGATAACTGCTGTAGTGGCCAAAACCTGTGACAACTATATGCAAAGGAATCTGCTATTATTATATGAATGATTTGGAAGTAGGCTATCAATATGTCAAAATATGACATCTCCAATATATTGTTAATATGAGAAGTGTCGTTTGAATGTTAGCAGAGGCTAGACCTTTTCTTAAAGGAACAGTTTGACACTTGGGAAATGTGCTTATAGCTATAGCTTAGCTGTCTGCAATCTGCAATAAAGTCTGCAATCAGCGAGCAGCTTGCTAGTGGTTTTTACACTTCCATTTTTGTATGGATTACAAAAAGTCACGTTAATTACAGAGCCTTGGGTGGCGGGCTAGCAACCCTAATTTCCAATTATTGGGCTAAGCTAAGCTAACCAGCTGCTAGCTGTGGCGTCATATTTACCCTACAGACATGAGTGTGGTATCAATCTTCTTGTTTATCTCTCAGCATGAAAATGAATACATGCATTTTCCAAAATGTTGAACTATTGCTTTGATGACGAAGTTAGAATTTAAAATTTTTAGTCCATTGGGTTAATGGAAATGTTATACTTTGTTTATGTAAATGTTGTCCTCAGTTTGTAGTAATGTTTGTGTCCTGAATTGCACTAGCATCATGTCTTTGAATTTCACTTTTAATGATGAGTGTAAATTTGAAAGCTTCAAAAGGGAAAACATACAGAAGAGGAAGTGCAATCAAACATGTACAAATGTGTGGGCCACGCTGAGAGCTCTGCACACTGTAATCAGCAAACATCACAGTAATCATTTTTCAGGTTGACTCCCAGCTCGTTTACTCATGCGTGTCAGCTGCAGAGGCGGAGGAGCCTTTATTGTGGGGACTCCACATCCCCATGCGGACAAGCCACTAAACTCACAAGATGAGTGACAGCCAGCAATCAGAGAAAGCCGGGGGGCCCTGTCCTGTAACTGATGCCAAAAATAAATGCGTCAAGCGCAGCTGAAGGAAAAACAAATGGAAAGTTTTGTAGGAAAGCTCACCACATGATAAGCATCTGAAAATTAAAAGCAAAGAACCCAATAATTACATTTAGGCTTTAATTTGAAGTTCTGTTTAGTTTCACGGGCATCCACTGAGTGCACCTGCCAGGGAGCTGACATCTTACACCGCCACAGACCACTTCAAACATGACATCACTCCACGTGTCCTGATCTGCACCTTCCACCAATGAACTGCTTTCTCCCTGCAAAATGTCGACTCTTAACACCTTGCCAGCAGACTTTTTTTTCAACTTTATTCCTTTTAGAAGAAACAATAAAATCCCCATCATGCATTGCATTGGCATACACAACTGAGCAATAAAACTGGCTGCCGTCACATTCCTCCATCTTGGTTTTGACCGTCTGTGACCTTTGTGTGGCATCTCTGCCAGGACTCCCCAAGGTTGTGAAACAATAACACATGTCAGCGTTATGATGGAGGGAATCCCTTCTCTGGAAACACCTTTTCTGCACTTCTCTATCTATTTCTGTCTCTTTTGCACTGCTTTTTATTTCCTGTAGAGGCTGTAGACGAACGCAACATTTTTTTTTTACAGAGCATGTTTCAACTTGAAAGAAAATAAGTAGATGGTTTTGTACATCTGTGGAGAGCAGACATGAAAACGACCCCACTCTTCTTTTTTTTTTCTTTTACTGTGTTATTACAGGTATATTTACAAGTGCAGCGTGTCAGTGCCTAAAATATCTCCATGGTTTTAATTATAGATTCCCTATGTGGTAACTGTTACAATTTGTTGGGACAAGTTGTTACTGCAAATGAAAACAATTTTAATGTCATTTTGATGACTTCTCAGGAACTGAGAAAAACTTAAATAAACTTTTTAGATTCTTGTAAGCCATAAAATCCCATGTAATCATCCAGTTTTGGTTAAAAATCACTGAAGATTAGAATGACTAACATTGACATACATAAGGCTGGTTTAGCATCTAGACAAAAGCAGGCAACTACCTCAAACTATGAGGGCCCCTGAAGGCCCCAGGTTGTATGTCAGTTAATTATTAATTTGTTAATTAATAAATTTGTGTCTGATCTCATAATCACAGAATAAATGACCTGGAGCAGGCTTGTATTCCAGGGCAGAAGTACTGGTTGTTGTCTGGGACTACTAGGTTAAAATGGGTCAGGGGAACTTTTCTATAGGGGGTTCAGTTGAGGACTCCAGTAGATTATCTGGCCCTGGAGTTAAGAAGTGTCACCTGAAAATAATGAAACGTCCCTATAATGTTCCAGGAAAATCTCCAAAAGACTGATTGTTACATTGTATGGTGCAATTCATCCTTAATACACTCCTCAGATCAAATGTGTGTTTCATTTATTCAAATTCCAACGGAAAAACAGTTGTGTTTGGCGATGATTTATTTCAAATAAAAAGTGAGTCTGGATTTTATGAATTCTGAAAATGCTTCAAGCTGTCCTCGGTATGAAATAGATATGTCTTCCATCCCTGCAGAATGTCGACTTACAAAATATAGACCCACTGTGTAGCAGATACCAGGCGCTCCAGAGGCCTCGGTGGTAATGAGCAACAGCCGCCAAACTCCCCGCTCATCACTGGTGTTATATCTCTGCCTGAAGGTGCGGGCTGAGCAACATAACTGCTTACTATGTGAATCACCAGGAGTATGTTCCACGAATGGAGAAAGCTCTGTCAAGTGTTGTCTGTTAAAACTGTGAATAAGGCTGAACAGGAAAGCTGACAAATCGCTGCTTCATTTCCCATCACGCTCCCTCTGCTCACTGTTCACAGGCACAACACAGACACACACATACACATGTTTCATAGACACAGAAAAAAAAAGTGACAGACCGCCACACAAGGGAAAAAAGAAAGAAAGAGAGGGACTGAGAACATCTGCAACTCTTAACTGTCCACATGAAAATCTGTTGAAAACATTATTCTTTCCTTTTATTTGTTCCTCTGACCAATGACTCTTCACTTCTTTGAAACATGGAAAACTTACTGAGACTTGTGTTGTTGACAAAGTTTGTATTTCATACTAAGTGACATTCCCTGCAATTTCTTAGTCGTTTGCACAGTAGAGAAGTAGTAGTAGTTTCTTAGAGTAATGAAGAAGGCTGTCTTCATCCTCCATTCACCAGTCGCCGGGCAGCAGTGAAGACAAATCAACAGGGAGCCTTTTTTCGCTCACAGCTTTTTCAGCATCTGTAGACTGAGTGATCTCAGCCCGGATGAAAATGTGTGAAAACGGTCAAGGGAGTTTCGTGCGTCCCGTTCTGCTCAGGATCAGGTTTGACTGCTGGCTGAATGGTGTTGAGGTGCGCCGGGTGTTTTGATATGAGGTAAGTGACATGATGCCCAAAGCCAACAGCGGATCATATATCTCACACATCTGTAGAATCTCTTAAAGAGACTCACGCACCAAGCATTTTGGAAATCCCGAGAGTCCCCACTGAGCACTCAGGCCAAACTAAGCCACCTAGTTGTGTTGTACTCCCCTGACTGAATATAACATCCAATATGATCCCCTCAGCATGTTTTTGAGCAATGCCACTTAAAAAATTGTGATATGAAAATTCAAAGCAAGCACGTTGAATTTCAATCTGCTACGTCCTGAGAATGAAACAGAAGTTAGCAGACCACAGGTGCTGCTTTAATTTGTGTGGTGAAAAGTCTGAGCTTCGAATCACAGAAAATTTTCCTCAACACCCTGTCAAAAAGGAAGATGCAGCCATTCGCAAGTATTAAGTTTATGTTCCTGTGCTGGAGAAAATAACTGGAAAGAAGGGTGAATGCCAAACCGAAAACAGGCACCACAAGCAGGAAATAAAATAAAAAGTGCAGACATGCGATGGGCCCAGGAGGCTGAAAACGTGCTGATTTTCTGATAGTGGTCTGATGTATATCAATGATGTGAAGCCAGTGATGTTGCTTTAAACACTATTTTTATCCTTTTTATTCATAGTCGTTATACTTACAGGGAGAACATCAGTCTGAACTTCATTACACAGATCTCACTTCAGTTTCAACATGGTGCAGCAAAAGAAAATGGATCAGTTTTATTTTTATTTTAGTCTTCTCAGTCTCTAATTATATCTACTAACTCAACCAGTTACATATCATCTGTAAAGGTGAAGTGAAGTATATTCTTATATTCTTGCTATTCTTCCATGAGAAAAGATGACAAACACAGGCTGTTTCTGAAATTTGTAAGGAGCTTAAATCTGAATAATACACAAGTAGATACATGTATAGGAGTTGGGCTTAAACTCCAGCCCCCAGGTAAGAACAGACCATTCAAGAGATGAGGCTTCTAGCCAGCGAAGCCCTGACATTTCTTTGCCTTTTAAAAGCTGGGCTGCTTTCACAATACACTCAAAAAAAAAATTTACCTGGGAGGATCATTAAGTTGGATTGTTTACCTTGGACGAGTCAGAGGAACTCTTTCCTACCGCTCTGGCAAGAGACGCAAGCGGGGACTGCCATAGCAGCAAATCCTTTAAATAATATTATCATTCTTCATCGAGTTTGTTTACAGTGGCATCTTGGTTGAAATTAAGAGAGGGTCAATAAATTTTGGAGGAATATAAACAACAGAAAGCGCCAGCGGCTGTAATAGCACAGGAAACCCTCTGTTGGTATTATCAGAGTGACTTTCAGACTGGTGGCAGAGTGTCTGAACTGTGACAACAACTCAAACAAAATTTAATTCCCTGTGAACTTTTCAGAGCTTACTGGTTTTGTGTGATGGTTTAAGAACAAAACAATTTTAAAAGGCCAAGAATTTGTGATCTTTTGCTATTATTAGTGTGGATAAAATCCGCAAACCAAAAATGTTAATGGATCAGTCTGTAAAACTCTGATAGTATCTGGTATTCTTTGTGGCGTCTAAACATCTTCTCCTGCCTCCCCAACCATTTTTGCCTCTGGTTGGTGGAACTTTCTGCTGATTGTGTGCATTCGCCCACCGGTCTCTGATTGGGCTCCAGCTTAATTTCAAATCCAGTTGAGGTGTTTCCAGTGTTTGTTCGAAGCCTCAAACAAATCTCCTGGAAATACAAGCTTTCCCATAAACCTCAGGACAGAAAACGGAGGAAAATGTTTCAACACATGGCTGGCTTCAGATGGGGAGAGGTTCAGACAGTAATATATACTCTGGGTGACACTGCCAGAAACCACTGAGCAACAAAAATGTATATTATGTAAAAGACTGCTGAGCGGCTGTGCTTGTACACATCTTGCTACCTCACCCCTCACCCCTCCCCCAGTCGATTCATGTAATGAGTCTGTTTCTGATATAATAGAACAATGGCTTCCTCAGTTAAAGTGTGATTGAAGCTATGGACAATACAAGCTTGGGAACAAAACACAAAAACCCTAATGGGTTCAATGTTTACTTTACCACATGTAACAGCAATATGATTCTAATTTTAGTATATTTATAAACTCAGGAACTATATCAGCTTGCTAGCTATTAGCCACATAGCATGCTAGCTTGTTACTTGTAAATAGCTCTACATAAGAGAAGCGTTTTTATTCAAAGAACCATAGTTATATTTTAACACATGCAGTGGAGTATTAATAATGCCCATTCAGCCCATTCAAATGTAACAGGACAACGTTTTTGTAAGACATCAGTATGAGGCAGTGCCGAGCAGTGACTTTTACACTTACAACAACCACCTACTCATTAATAGCAGTGAATCTCTCTTCAATTCAGGGCCTGTCTTGTCTCATGTCTTTCCTGCTGAAGGTCTCTCTCTTGCATCTTGCTGCACTCTGCCTGGACATCTTCAGCTTTCTGCACTCCTTCCTTGCTGAAGACTATTAGGATTATTCCATTAATTTGACACTAAATATATCAAATGTGCAGTTTAGAGGGAAAAAAAATCTAAAAATCACTACTACGGAAATCTTCAAAATATTTACCAGTAACTGACAATGACACACTCCGGTGACGGTGCACAATCCTGCATTTTCCAGCCTCAGTATTGTTAACCTTTCCTGGCTGATCTGTGGTTGGGAAGCACAGGGGAGAAACGGGAACTTGGCTTGGGTCTTGAGGAGTTGTAGCATTTATTGTCTGACAAATAGTATCTCCTTGACAAGCCCCAGCCTTTGTCAATGGGACACAGTCACACCCACAAAAATGAAAGAAACCATAGATTCAACGCCTGGTAGTCAAGCTAGCCTCCAGAGACAATGCTGCCACCCAAAAGAGAGCAGTAAATTACATGATGGAAGCAAACAGGCAATGTCAGATCTTATATGGGACAGGACCCTGTTCTGAGATCAGATGTAAGGACAGATATTGCTTACACATCGGTGTCATTCTAATTGAGGACAGTTTTCTGCTTTAATTGGGCATTTTATTTGCCCTGACAGCACGTCACTGGTATGAGGTAATGTAGATATTTGGTAACAAAGTGTAGCAGACACATCCCATTCCACTATGCAGCTTTAAAATCAAATAAGCAAATAAGTAAACAGACATCTGCTAGCAACAGCTCATAAAATTTTCAGATGTAATGCAAGGGTATTGGGAAAGATCCTTGTTGGACCACGATGAACAAAAACATTTTCCATGGGATCCAGTCTCTTAAATCTAAATTGAGTGTGTAATCTTTATGGTAACAACATCCCAGTGAAATAAGGTAATTCTGCTTGCCTCTATTATCATCATTAATATCCATTTGGAGAGAGGAGTGTAATGATATGGCCAGATGCAAGACTGAGTGGGAGTAAGTGAACAGGGATTTTGGTCCAGTGCCCACTGCCAGTTCAAAGAAATCACACAGTCTGGCCACATTCAGTGTGTTTGTGAGTGTATGTGCGTGTTTCTCACACCTTGGTCTCCTCTCAGCTGGCGTCACCCATTCAACCACATCCAATCCGCAGACTCCTCACCCTCCTTTGCTAGAACAGATACCAGTTCATGATGAACAGCTCTGGTCAATGTGGTGGTTAGGTGATGAGCACAATGTACCAGCCATGAAACAGCAGGAAATACTATACATCTGATTTGAGTGATGAACAGTTGGGCAGAGCTGGCAGATGATGAGCCTTGTGAAAGTCAAATAGACAGGTATCTGATATGAAACACATTTATCAGTGTCTATGAACTATATACAGTATATATATCGAATGATAGAAAGAAATTAAGACTTGGTTGCAAGGGATCCTGTGGCCTCATCATTCTATCGCCAAGTAAATCTATAAAAATAGCACTTTTATCCACTTCTTCAAAGCCTTTATTGCTGTTCCAAACATCAATTGCTGGATAAAACTCGCCTCGGAAAAAACCCTCTGGCAGTAAACTGTACATTTTATGTTTTTGGCATAAACACTTGAACAACTAATAGCCACAACGGCTGACCAAAAAACCACACAGAGCACAAACTTTATCAACAAAAAACAAGGATAGGAAAGAAAGAAAAAGAAATTACAAATGACTACTCAGGGGACAATAATTATATTAAAGGGTAAAGCAACAATCTCAACGCTAGAGTGAAAATTGATCCAGGCACACCATTAGCCGTATGATACAAAAGCAATTACTTTTTAAGAACAATGGAATCGCCAAATCAAGAAAAACATTTTAAAAATTAAAGTCTGTCCCATGGGTTGAAACGAATCAAGGCCTTACACTAGCATTTAAAATGATAAAATTTTGCATCAAAATACTACTTTATATTATGTAACCTACTACATACTAGTCATGCAGAGTAAAAGGAAAGCCAAATAAAACTTTGGTGAACTTTGATATGAAAATGTGTTTAATCCTCCTGTGTTGGAGAATTAATTGCTCCACTAAAAATAAATAATTTGCAGACAGTTATGAGACAAGAGTCGATGAAGCAGGAGTTTATTGTCCTGCTAGTGACCAAGCTAACAAGCTTGTGAACTTCCAGCTAGAAAGCTTGTTAGGTCAGAGAGCTTTTGGTCTTCACCAGTAACTTTTTTTTGAATGAAATGAATTGAATGAAATGATGTATCTGATGTATCTGCCAGGAGGGAGTAAAAGCCACAATATTAAGAAAATAATAAGAAGCTCAGGGAGCTGTTAATAGTGTTAGCATGTTCCTGGCTGGGCTAGTGTGTTAGTAGTTAGCTTCCCGACTACAGCAGTTCACCAACTGGCTCAGCGAGTAGCTCCTACATCACCCAGCCTCTAGAGACAAATATTTTGTGAAGAGGTGCTGATCTGTTTTGCTCGTGTGAAAGTGCCGCAAATCTCTCAAACCTCTAAGTGCGCTCATAATCACAGCTGGGCGTAGACAGGTGTATGTTTTGCTTGTGATCACACCCAGCTGTGATGTAGCGTTGAACTGCAGTCGCAGCTGTATTGCATATTGTGTGGAAAGTGTATGTAGCCAACACGAGTTTGTAGCCCAAGCAAAATGATTGGTGTCGTTAGTCTTTCATTTAAGGCTCTGAATACAATTATCATCTAAATGAGAAGTGTATCTATTGCAAATTATCCTCAACAACAGTCTAGGTACTGTAATAACTTAATTGCTCATTATGGCACCCCTCCACCCCACCTCCAGTATTCTACCATCCCTTTTTACAAGAACACATCAGTCATGCAGTTTCCATTCCCACACATTAAACATCTTTGTAGTCATAGAGCAGATCAATCTTATCAAATACCTACATAAACTCTCTCCAAAAATCTGCAGCTCATTTGCAGCTAATGTGGTTGCTGTGCTGATTTATTCCTTATGTGTATTTTGTTTCCAGTCTGTTTATCATCTGTATTATTCATTGTACATGATCTCATAACTGGCACAAAATAACCCGAGACAAGCCGCTAATAAAGTTTGATTTTAGCATATGCTCCATGAACCAACACCCCTTCAAATAACAAAACATCAAAATGTTAAAAATATTCAGTGTCTTATCTTTCTCAAAGATGGTTAAAGGTGAAGGAAATGCTCATCCATAGGGGTTTAGTCGTTAGCTCAGTTTATCTCACTCTCTAATTCATGGTCAGTGTACGTCTCAGGGGAAACATCACGGATTTGTTTGTGTCTACAATGGGCCAGTGAAAATGAGACAAGGAAATCGAAGACTTCTGTGCAGGAAGGACGGAATATTATTAAATCTACCACACTGAGGTTGACTTTATGCTTCTGTCCCACTGTCCTCTGTGTTGCATGGAAACGTAAAAAAGCCCAAACATTGCTCAATTAATGTCAATCTGGAAAAGAGAGACAGGCCAATGGAAAAAAAGGAAATGAGATGCCTCTTTGTAAGGAGAGATATAATTGTTTACTTGGTGTTGTTTCCTGCAGCATATAGTTCACAGAATCACAGTCCTGAGAAGCACAATTAAACGATAAGTGCAGCTGTTTTGTTTCGTTATTATCCCATTACCTCTCCATTGTTTCATCTGAGATGTTCACATCACACTCTTCAGTTATTTGACTTATATACTGGCTTGTTATATTTCGACTAAAGTGAATCGAAACACTAGAAATCTGTTATTGTGTTGCCATTGAATTCAGACTTCGCAGCCACCCTCCTGTTTTTACCTTTTATGTGGACATTCATGATCACTGACATCCAATTTAAGCCACTGACTCATCCACTTAAAGCCTCTACTGTATGTATAGCATTTGAAATTTCCAACTTTGGCAGAAATGCATCCCTTCCACTCCCCCTCACCGACACTGAGGGTGAACTGACAGAAAGCAAAATAGAGACTGAACGGATTTTCCCCAGGGCTGCTAAAATGTTCGAATGTACGAAAAGCTTCCAACAGAATATGTTGGTTATGAAAAAATATTTTCACAGTGGGGTTAAGTACTTCTGCTCCATATTCTGTGTTCAGGAAATGTGAGAATGACTTCACTTTGAACAAACTATTAATCTAAGAACATATGAATGCACCTAAACTATAGATTGGTTGCAGATGGAAAGCATTTTCATAATAACAACAATTATAATAATAATATGCTGCAGCTGCCTTTTCATCCTGTTTCCTACATATTAAGAGAAATGTCTTAAGTATTCACAATAAATAAAAAGAAACATACCATAATTCTGTACAATAGCTCTGTAGTAAATGCCAATTTAGCAAAGATGGTGATTTATGTTGAGAGACTGTATTTTCTTTAAAGGCTGTAGTTTGCATAGTGTTGATAAGTAGATATGCTGCTTGACTAGTTCTCATGTGTCTGGCATATGTTTTTATGAGACTTTCTCTATTTGCAGTGTTTGTGTCACATCAACTCAGGCAGCAACTATCTGACCTCGTTTTAATGCTAAGTTGACTTATGTTACGGTCAGACTTAAAATAGTACGCTAATGGATGTCTATTAAATCTCAGAGTTCACTTTGTTTGAGTGAGTGGTGATTTACAGCAGTTCCTGCTCTACATCACGGGTGCAACACTGCAAAACAAGAAAATGGCATTAATGAAGAGTAACCGTGGTTGAATTGACACCTCTGACAATCTCAGTAACATCTGAGTGGTTTGTTTTTCTGCTGTCAACCCTGTGTGCATCAAGCAGCAAGAACAAAAGATCCACTGACTTTACTCGAAAATACCATTCTCCACTCTGGGTTTGCTGTGAGGCTTCGGTTAATCCGTGGAGGGCGAGCTGCATGCAGCCCGACGGCGTCCGGCGACCACCCTGTCGGACAGATTAGCATGCTCATAGTCAGGAGCAGCCAGTCTGTAATTCAGACTGTCAGACCGTGGCCAGGGCACATCCCTCTGCTAATACTGCAGGATTATCAGTGACTTAGATATAGAGGAAAAAAAGAAATTACAATTGCCTCTGTAGCTCTATAATTCATCTGTAATTGTTGATGATATCGCTAATAGATACAGCTGTTGTTAACATGGTGTCTGCAGGATGATGTCACTGTTGAAATGAAGCTAAAATCATGGGCCTGCCACAGAGGAATTATGGTTTTAATACTGAGAGGAGTGACAAATTTAAACAGGTTTCAAGCAGGGATAAAATTGAGTTTGAGAAGCTTTACGTGTAGTAAACTTGCTGCTTTATTTGAAATATACCGGAAAGAAAAATGACAAGTGATGAAGACAGAGGGGATGATGAAAAAGGGGTGATGTGGAGCCTCTCGCAGTGTCACACGTGTCATTCCACAAGGATGCCTCATTGTGGTGACATTTTAAAAAAGGTTTAATCTTGACTTAATAAAGCAGGATTAAATGCAGTAGCCGCATTAGTCTCTGTCTCTCCTGCTCGCAGGCTTCTTCCTCTCAACTCTCAGGCACATGTGTTGTGAATTAGCCTGCTGGCAACAGACGTAATCTGGAGTCTTCCTCCAATGGACGTGGCCCAGGCAGACTTTTACTCATCCCCCGTTGACAGATCTTAGTGGAAAGTCTGTGTCCAGTTATGCTGTAAAAACACTCAAAAGTCCAAACCTGACCAGAGGTGATCAGGGAGAGGAATAGGTCAGTAGCAACGATACCACTGTGACATCAGGACACGATTACTGCACTGTACGTTAGTGTCTGAAGGGAAGAGAGTCTTTGTTTGATTTCACTTTACAGCGACTGCATCATCTCGCAGTTTATGTCTGATCCCCTTACAGCTAACCTGTTAATGGCTGTTATGTTACTCACTCGTTTGCTATCACAACTTTTGCCTGCTCTTCATGTCCAGACTCTTCATCAATAAGAGCTCCTTGTAGCATGTGTTTCCAATTATTCCAATAATCTGCAGGCCATAGAAGTGCATGATGGGGTGTCTTTGAAAATTCAGTGACAGCTTTATGACCAAGTTGTGTGATGTGCAAATGAGTAGGTGAGTGACTGTTAGAGCAGTGACTTATGTTCAAGCACACTTGGATCTCAGGCTTGTTCCACATGCTTTTAGCAGCTTTCAGGATGTTATAACCCCTCCTGACACCTGCTGCTGCTGATTCAGCTATTTTATAGCACTGCTTGTCAGAATCCATCTAATTTACAGACCTTAAAATAAATGGTTACTACAATCAGCCGAGACATTTTTATTAATTTGTAAATATTTAACATTTTACATAGAATCTGTGAATTAATTAAATTCAACCATGATCCAAATACAATGCCATATTCTGTCTCATAGATAACATGCTCTTCTGGGCCAATCAGTAACATTGATGTACAAACCCTCCATGGGCCTCAATTTTGTCCATCTTGAATAAAGAAGTGTGAAATCACAACATGGATGAATTTTAATCTGAATCAACAACGTACCCAGAAGCTTGTCAGTCCCTCGTCACAGCCATTTCTGTGCCCTTGAGCAAAACCACCCACTGCTCCAGTGGAGCTGCACAGTTGCCCACAGGTCAGGCCATGTAGTTTTACTGAGCAGCTTCAAGGCATATGTGTTTACACTAAGTCTGTGAGTGAAACTAGTCTAAATGAATTAAGGTAAAACTTAAGACGCTAACATCCTACATGCATTCCTTGCTTTACTGTAACTGCTGCAGTAACATTATGTGTCCACATGTGCTCAGTCCGTCTGTGAGTTTTAAGAGGGAACCAAACATTACATGACAGTATACCTCAAGCAGGTCAGATGTCCAGACTGCAGAAGGTACATTACACGGTGAGCACAATCATGTAAGAATGTTAACTTTGAGACCATCCCAGACGTCTCCTCCACTGCTCCCCTCGATGGCTATAACACAGAATATCCATCCTGGCAATCGCTGGGAGCAGTATGGTAATTTCATTTCTGAATCTTATGGCAAACCACAAAGCAGAAACTATCTGCGCTTGTCTGCATTTCTCCTGTTACATGATGGTTGCTTGATGTCTACATGGACATGTGGCAACACTTAAAGATCTTTTTCCACTGGTGCGAGAATATGTCGTGCATTTTTTTCTTTCCACTTCATGGAGTTCAAGGCCCTTGGGGTTTACCAAACATTATTGAAATGTAAATCTGTGTATTTTGAAAATGAATTGTTTACAAAGATGCTGTAATTGCAGGATGACTTTAATGTTAAGCAGGCTAAAGTGTCGCAACAGGATCTCTACAGTTTTTTGTCTGATAGGTAAAGATGTTATCTAACTTGACTTATCAATATTTTCATTTATAATTCTTCAGTATAAAGGATGCAGCATAAGTATTGTTGATCTGGTTATCTGAAGTTAATATACTCTACCTTACACCAGTGGTTTTATTTTCATATCAGAGGTATGTATTTTCTCCTCCTCTCCCATTAGAAGACTCGTAACCCCCTTAGATTTATCTTGTGAACTCTTCGAGGGGTCCCAGACCCCCAGATTAGGAACCACTGCCACACAACTGTTTACCACAGCAGCATTTGGCATGTTCATACATATGGATTTGAACACCTGCCAACCAATCAGATATGGATATTTTACATTGCGATGGCATAAATGAAAATGAGGAAGAGAAAGCGATCAGCCAACAACAATGAGGAAGCGGTTCATGAGTAGAAAGCTGAACTTTACCAGCAAGACCTGAAAAAAACAAAAGTGTTCTCTCCACCTCTTCCAGAAAAAGCAAGAAACTATGACACAGTTTAAGTTTGGAGCTTAAGTTTGTTCAGTATCAAGAGGTTTGTCATGAGTTGAGGGTAAAATGAGTTTTTGTGGCAATTGCACTAAAGTTGTCTCATTCATTCCACATAAATGATAATAATTTAAACCACTAACTGTCCAGTAAATGTTATGATGAAAAAGAGTGAGGTATTTTATTTTGACCTTGAGTTGGTGTGGTCTTCTACCAGCCACTGTACACGCGCCATATATGCATTTTTTTGTTAAAACTAACACCATGTAATCCTGTAGTTTTATTTATGTATTTATTCTAATTTTGATTTAGCTAACAGAAATTTTATTTTATTAGTACAGCTGACACTGCTAGTACCAGACTTCCTGGATGAATGGCATCATGGAATATGTGGTTTGTGGTTTAATTAAAAAGACTAAAGTGAAAATACTGCACTTGTAGGACATTGTTGTATATCATCTCTAAATGATTAGTTATTCAATGTTGTTGAGTTCTCACTAGATGCAGTATAATGATGTTGCCATAAGTGTTTATGTTTTCATATACTGCACAAACTGCATGTACAAGCTGTCTGAATATATAAACAACAGCTTTAAAAGCACTGTAGGTACTGTAAAGTACGTGCATAATGATTTACTGCTCCAGCTATGAATGTGTGTGGAAGGCATCTCAGCTGTGGATATTATGAGTCACAGAGACCAGACGGCCCTCAGATCCTTCCTCTACAGGTAGTGGGGCCCGGCAGTTGCAGAACTGGCTGTCTGGGCGATCGGCACCATGGAAAGTGTGGGTTTGTGGTTCATTTGAAACGACAACAGGGCAAGGCCAACAAAGGCACCTTTAGTTTTACTGCTGCTTTGGTTACAGAACACTTAGAAGAAGTCTGAGCATCTTTATCCTGGAAACCCTTCGGACATATGGAGAGTCTCTTTGTCACTGCACAACAGTCGGATATAGTTCAACCATGATTCTTGATTTATGGAATATTGTTATTTATCATTATTTTGTGTAAAATCAATCAACTAATACATTAATTGCACATAATGTTTTGTAGTAAAAGATCAAAATTAGTTTAGTTGTATAGTATAATATTACCTATATCCCAAGTCTTTATAATCATTTGCACATAAAGTTGTGCCAAACTGTGCTTATAGATCAACACGTTTGATATAATTTCTGTACTTCAGTTTAAATGAAGTTGCTGTTTGGAGCTCTCTGGTGTTTTCATTAAACACATCAAGGAAAATTTTTTTTTGCGTTCTCTGGATGAAGAAGTGAAGGCGGTCATGGTTGCCATCATAAAGTTAGCACCAGACAACACAGAAATGAACCATGGCACACCAGGCCTAATTTCTTTTTCTTTTTTTCTTTTTTTTTTTTTATGAAACAATTTCCATCCATAAAATCAAGTTCCAGGAAACAAAAGCATTGTTTGGAGTGAATGAATCAGTGGAATATGAGACTTTACAAGGCTGTGCACCCTCATGGAAAGCAGACCAGTGGAGTGGATTAAATGTTAATGCACAATTATGAGCAATGAAATATATTCCTTTTAACATTCACATGTTAAAGTATTTACATGTTATTCAATAAATTACAGGATTGTTATGTTTACTAAGGAATTTCTATTTTCTATGA
This sequence comes from Seriola dumerili, assembly GCF_002260705.1. Lineage (NCBI taxonomy): Eukaryota > Metazoa > Chordata > Actinopteri > Carangiformes > Carangidae > Seriola > Seriola dumerili. The sequence continues at coordinate 15,385,953 of NW_019174404.1, forward strand.
AAATCAGTTGCTATGGGAAGTAGAGTAACAGCTCATATTAATCACTTCCCAGTGCAAGCTGCATTTGTTTTCTTCCTCATAAAAGACATTGCTGTCTCTAATGACCTAATATCAGGCCTTAAGGACTCATGGGAATATAATGTTTCATTACGTACAGCTGTCGTCTACACTAACTGAAATCATCTTTTAGCAGTAAGACCAACTATGGCAGCTCTCATTAATCATCCACTTCATGTTACTACTGTATTTATTTTGTCTTTTCATTTTAACGATTGAGTTTAGAAGCCGTATCCTGTTCATTTTTCCCAAGAGCTTTAGGGACTTAGTCTGTATTTCCATAGGGTTGTCAGACTGTTGCTGCTAGTTAACTGCACATTAAGTGATAATTGGGCCATTATAAATGTTTGCCCTCCATTAAACATCAATAACAATCACTTAACACCATCATGGGACACTGTGCTATACCAGAAACTGAAGTGTCTGCAGTGTGTACCTACAACTGTGTCTTTGTTGCCTGCATTTAATAACAAACCTGTAATAAAAAGGACATATGATATTACAGATGAAACAATGCATGTAGCTATGTATGCAATACTTTGCCTTTTTATTTGGTGTTGTTGTGTTTTTCTAATTATAAATAATTAACATGCACAGGCAACTTGACATTAGCATTAAGAATTTCCAATGCAAATGAAAACAGGTTTGATAGCATAAATTTAAACGGGCTATATGTAAGTTCTCTCTGCCACTGTACATGGTTTCTTTCTGGAAGCAAGTGGTGGTGACTGACGCTTGAGAAGAGCTTCGGCCATTGTTGCGTTTATATGAAAAGAGGTTGTAATACGTCCTCATGGCACATTTTCATGGCAGATTGGAGGTTACAACTATCAGAAAGTGAAGAGATGGGTCAGGGCTAGCTGAAGTTTGATGCTGAACTTACAATGTTTCTTCTAGACTGATGAGTAAACAGCTGTTAATGCTATTGATGGCTATGTAGCAATAGCAAAACTTATAAATAGCTCCTTTAAAGCCAGACTATGTAACTTTTGAAAGAAGAAGCAACACATTACTCTATAACAAATGAAAAATTGAATTCATAAACAATAAAATGGTCCATTTCTCATTTCATTACGCATAGGGGTTTCGCTGTTACAGGCTTATTTGGTCTGGAATGAACAGTAGCTTATCAAGGCTAATGTTAGCTCATATAAGCATATATTGCTGACTTAATGACTCCAGGTGTTCTTCTTCTGCTATAACTTACATTTGTACATTTAGCATTATTCCCTAACTGTAAATTGTGTAGTCCCACCTTAAAGCATCAGCTGTAAACATCAGATTTTGGTGTCAGTGTCTCAGGATCATAATTTAGTGTAGGCATCCCAGTGGCCTGTCAGTTTGTAATCGACTATTTGCACATTATCCCTTCTGATGTTTCCACCCGAGAATCTCAAAAGAAGATATTCACTGATCCCAAAGATGACTGAAAACAACTACATTTGGTTTTGGGTTATCAGAGGTGATTTGTAAAAGGAGAGCAGACAGAGTAAGAGGTTTCACCAAAAAAAAAAAAAAGAAAGATTAGATCTGGGAAGATGAAGGTGTATTTTCTCTTTAACATCTATTTTTCCCTTGAGTGCATAACTAAACATTTAGTACTGGCTTCAGCACAACTGATGATGAGGATAACCTTCAAAGACTCTATTAAGAAATCAAGCCAAGACATTCCTCATGCCACAAGCTGGTTGTGTTTGCCCTTGACTTAAGCAGACATTAGACCAATTTGTGCTATTTTCAGCATTACAAGCTCCTTCCTAATGTTGAATTAAAGAGTGAGTCAGGATGTGCTTTATACGGGGTAATGAGAAGCATTCCCCGACACTGTAGCTGACTGAAAGCCAGCAGACTGCTAACCGCACTCTGAATCTACACGTGATGTCATATATGGACAAATACAATAATCAGCCTCTCATGCTCAAACACTGCTCCTGCAGCATCTGAGCAGATGAAACATTTGGTCATTTAAGCCGTTCAAGCATGTAAACCACAATTACAATACACAGTAATCCTGCATAATAGCGATAACAGGAGAAGATATTAGATTTTACTGCCTGTGACTTTCGGGCCATGTGCAATGCGGCGAGACAGCTCTCAGACGCCGGAGCTCACGGCATAGGTTGCAAACTCCTTATCTTTGTCACACAATTCGAGCGCAATGAGGTGCTGACATTTCTGCAAAACCTATAATTGCATGGTTTTCATGCTGGTCACTTTAACAGAAAGATCACATGTCAGTTGATCCAGTTAGTCTGTCGTGCTTCATCCAAGTTTCCTGTTATTACAGAACTGCATCTAAGATTTTCTAGACTTTTCAGAAAGGAGGCATGATCGCTGTAGTAATGTTGGATGATGAACCCAAACTGTGTAACAAGATGAGAGAGTCAAACGGTCAAAGAAGAATCAGGCTCAGACCAACAACACAGCAAGTTGTGTTCTTTGTTCAGCTGAGTAACCTCTGTGGCCACCGTAACCATTAAACCCTGAATCTGAGCTACAACTGCATGTTGCTGAGTGGCATTTTTGTGGTTGTGGTTAATGGGCAGACAGTACTCTGAGAAAAAAAAAGAAAAAAAGAAAGAGGATTGGTCCTGCTTCTCATTCTGTGTCGGAGCCAAAACACAAGAGATTCCTCCATCCTAGGTGCAGTGACTCTCATTGTTAACCACGGCTGTAATGGCCTGTAATTACATTCGTGACAGATTTTCCCATTGTTAAAATGTTCAAGCTGAAGAAATGACTGTCTGGAAAGACTCAGAACAAAATAATGCTTGTAACCCAGGGCAAAAATGTGCTAATTCTTCAAAAAAATATGAGTCATACATTCATTTCTATTCACATTGAGAATAAAACTATTTAGTTTAACTTTCCTGACTCATTTCAAGCTACTCCCGAGTTTCTCAATGTTGTTTGAGAAACTAAACCATAGTTGTAGTAGTAATATAATAATGTTAATGATTTATCATTTATGAGGTGATCTTGATTCAGTCGAGGGGCAATCTAATTCTGCGTTCACTCTCAAGCTGTGTGAACTAAAACGATTTGTCAGAAGGATTTTATTAGTCAAACCTAATACTATTTATGGTCGGCATTTGTTTAGTAATAGCCATTCGATATATTTGCATTGGCGGAGTCTGCCTTTTCCCTGTGTAATTAAATGACATAACTCACATGCAGTCCACAGAAAATGATGCATGTGGGTCCTGGACACGATACAGGAGACAAGAAGTGGTAATGGTGTAATTCAGATGGTGTTCAGTATTACCATGTTGGATGACACTGTTGACTTGTCTTCTTCAGTCTTCATTTCTAAAGCAATGTGACACAATAACATATTGCCTGCAGGCCAACACATAAGCAGACATAGCATATTACACAATGAATAAGAATCATAGTATTCACTCATTCAGAATCACAATGATCGAGATAACAGAGCTTTGTTATCTCAGGATAACGGGACAATTATTACATCATGGAGCTTTAGAATAATTACCCCGTTTTCTTGAGAAAACAAAGCTTTGGCCAGTATGGCCTTTTTTGGCCTCTGTAATATCAGACATGAAGCAACATAAAGATTTTTTTTTCTGACATTATAATTGTAAGTCAAATATTCATTTTGTTTTAGCTCAGATTTTGGTCTGCACCATCTCCTGAGGGAGATATCTGACTCTTCAGCTGTAAACTTTCAGGTAGTTGCTAACTTTTTGTGTCTGATGTGCGATGCTGGACAGATGGTGTTCAGTGGGTTTATAAAGGGGTTTCGCTGAAAAACAGCAGTGACACCAAAACAGTAAAACTGCTGGCTGTAAAACCAGAAAAGCTGAAGGACGCTGAAGTGCTCGGTAAAGCTGAGAGGAACTGCAGAGTCCTGTGATAATCATCCATGCGTTCGTCACTATGAGCAACTTCCTTTTACATTTCATGTAGTCATTTGATCCATTGTTAATGTAAAAACTTTGCTTTAGAGACATTTACAGTTTTGCGATAATTAAACTGTGTGGTTAATATACATATAATATCCAAAATACACATCATGGAGACAGTTTAATGGATTCTGGTCACGTGAACTACGTTTGTCATAAACTCAGATAACCTCAGTCTTCATGCTGACAGAATAACGGTTTTACAAGACTCTAATTATATGGTGGGAAGTTACAGGTGCTGTCTGTTTTATTGAGGGAAGCAAAGCATACAAGCACAGAGTTGAACCTTGGATCTAAGAAAAACTATTACTATCTTGTCTGAAGGAGGTCCTTCCTTCCTCGTCCTCCCCTTAAAGTATTTAGGAGTGCCAGATCTTCTTAGAGGAAAACCTCAATCCCCCGCCTGCGTCATTCTTCAAAAGAGGTTTAAAGTAATTAGGAAAAAATTCTGGTTGTGTCTTGCTTCTGTGTGCAGCCGCTGAATGGTATTGGCTTGGAAGAAGGTGATCTTTCACCCTCTGTTCACTGTTGCTTCAGCTAATTTGGGAAGGAGAATAGCAGGAACATTATGGTTTAAAACAAAAAAAAACATAATCCTGATTCTTGGCAGTGATGCTGGGAGTGTGGGTATTGTACCCCCATAGTTTATGGTGTAATGCTGGGGTGAGCCTTTTCATTTTCCATCAAAGAGAAACCCCAAATGTCCAAGGCCGTTGCATGAAACAGGAATTGGTTTGCATGTAATTACCCACAGGAAATTTAACAGTCTCTCTTCTTTTGTATCTCTGCCATTTTCTCAGACATTTGAGTACAGCATTAATCATCTACTGTACAGGTCAAACAGTACATGGAGGGATTTACCAATACAATTTATGACAGTATTAAAGCTAGACAAAACTGCTCTTTACTTTTTGTCAAGCTTCTGCCAAATAAAAGTCTATATAGCCATTTATGCAGCAAAAAGTCCTGCCTTCTTTGATATAAGTATCAGTGACAGAAATCGTATTATATAAACCAAACTTAAATTTGCCTAAAACACACCTAAACAAAGCCAAAAGTTGTCTGCTACGTGTGTGTGTGTGTGTGTGTGTGTGTGTGTGTGTGTGTGTGTGTGTGTGTGTGTGTGTGTGTGTGTGTGTGTGTGTGTGTGTGTGATTCCCATATGAGAGTGATAGTTAAAGACACCAAAGGGAATAGAATGAATGAACACCGTTCTCCCCATGGTTCATTTGGTGCCATGCTTTACTGAAACTAAACCCAGAATGAATGATACAAGCCCGTCTTACATCATGATGTAAGATTGATGCCAAAGAAACATTCACTCTTTTGCTATTTCTGGTTTCCCAAAAAGGAGCTTTTACTGGAATGATTGTGGAAAATTACATAAGAGAACATCTTTAAGGGTTTCCAGTGATTCATAATTTTCTTCTGATGCATAATGTGATAGATGTTATTTACAAAGTGTCTATAAATGGCCGGTTAGGAGATGTTGAGGGTGGAAAGAGGGGACGAATGTTGTAAATATGTGCCTTGTAAGGATACATGCAAATTTGGGCCAAGAAAATGACAATTTTATTGAACTAACAGGAAAACATGGTCAATTCCTAACTTCCCACCATCTAGGCTATTTTCAAATGCTAATCAAGCACTAGGCCATCTCAGCATTTTGATGTTATTTTGGTTTTACATTCAGGCTGATATGTGAGATGCAAAAGTGAACATAACATCATTATATCAACTGAAAAATTGTCTGGCCTTTTTTTTTTTTTTTTTTTTTTTACCTAAATAAAGAGCAAAAAGAAAGAACTCCCTGCTCCCAAACTCTGGAGCTTAAACTTTCATAGCAGATGGAAAATGTGAGTGGATGAAGAGCAAACAGTGGAAAAAGTTCCGGCTATGGTTTGAACATTTCTAATTGAAGCAGACACTGCCTGACTGCACAGACAAGGATCCCATTTTCTGTACATACTTCACAGCAGGCATGGCAGACTCTTGGGCCATGAATAAATAAATCAATAACAACTTAAAGGTGTAAAACCGTCGCAGAGTGCCAAGGCAGACTTTTCACGGCCACCTCGTTTAACAGAAAGCAGACATTGTATTTGACAAAGAATCCTATGAAATGAAGTCCTAAAAGAAGAAGGTCCCTGTGAGAACACCTCTGTTATTCCTGTGGCCTGATGGGTCATGATCTGGCAAACGGACAGACAAAATGGATTGTGGGTAGTGAGAAAACACTAAAGGATGACCCTTGTGTCTCTTCACAAGTCTTCCCTTCATTGCTTATTAGCCAGGTTTATTTTTCCTAGCTTGAGCTTTCCTAACTCTCAGGTGAACTGCTGTTGCATCATCATCATAAATCTTTCCGTCATTCGCAACTGAGTGTAAACCTTGTACTGTCTTCTCAAAAGTGCTCCATATTTATTTAAGGACTATATTTGCTGCAGTATTTTAGCTATAAAACATAATAAGCATCAATTGGATTAACATGAAGAAGCTATGAAGACATATTCAAATTCAGCCTTCTCACTCTGGCAGAGGAGATAGTGTGAACTGATTTAGGTGACAGCATTTCGGAACTCCCTGATTTCACTATTGATGCACTACAGTTACCTGATGTCAAAACCTGGAGAGGTTTCGGTCTCGCTTAACACTTTCCAAAAACACACACACTTCCAACAAAAACTATTGATCAACAAAGCAGCCCTACACTTGAAAGTGTCACACATTCATTTTTTTTTTTTTGCTCTGAGCGATTACAGATGCAGCATGTTAGACTCGTACAACCAGGCAGTGGCTAAAGCTAAAGCTGTAGGTAGGTTTGAAACACTTGAACATACAGATATTTTTGAACAACAGGCTTTTTTTCACAGAGAATAGTTTGAGTGGGAAAGGCACAGGTGTTACTAATAACCTTAACGATGGCTCTGTTCTATTCCAGCGTCCCAGTAATCCATGGAATTAAATGTGCTTTTCCTCCTGTTACGTGTTAAAGTGTCTTCTTTGAAGATTAGAGGCATGAAACGGTGTGAGATTTTCATGGTATCGTAACTATCATAATACAAATATCATCACAGTATCACAGTATATCAGTGGAGGAAGTATTTAAATTCTTTTACAAGTAAAAGACCTGCATTGAAAATGTTAACTAAGTAATGTAAGTAATATCATGAAAATGCTCTTTACTTTTTTGTACTTATTCATTATTGATTAATCTGAAAATAGTTAGAAATACTGTTACAAGTTCTCTAAATGTTTATCAAAATAGTTGCCAGTTTACTGTAGGTGCACAACAGTGCAGCCCGGCTGATCTTGTCTGTGAAGACAAAACTGCACACATGAAAGGTACTTTTTATTTTTTATTTTTTATTTTGATGCATGTTCACCTCTTTCAACTAAAGAAACACTGTGTGCTTTTGTCCCACACATACTGCATAGAATCATATTTCTTCATGAAAGGGTGGTTTTAGGGCTTTCCTGTAACCGTAGTAACTCACTCACACACCTGCCTGAGAGGAGAGGGAGAGACGCTGCTGCCAGAAGAACCTCTGACTCCTCTGGGCAGCATGTGGCTGACTTTATCAGTTATTTTAGGATCTGTTTTTCATGCTCCCCTGCACCTACACTGGAGAATTTTGTATGATGATGACAAACGTGTCCGTCTGAGCTCTGATAGACCTCTGGATAGAGCCAGGCGCTTGGGCATTGTGGCAAATGCCAAAAATATATAATACACAAGTAGCCACTTGACTATACTCAATAAAACTGCAAATGTGGGGACTGGGATGGGCCCATAGAATAGCCATTTTGTGTAAGTTTGTAGTTTACTGTAGTGTTTTCCTTTTTTAATTTCAACGTTTTGCACGTGTACATACATGTCAAAGCTGAGACTGTGAGGTTTTGGGACGGTCCTGGTCAAGAGAGCTGGCAGTCTGGATGAGAGACAAGACCTTATGTGTAACTAATCTCACTCTCTCTTTCTTTCACACACACAGATACACACACGCACACACAGGCTGACTGGACTTTCCCAGTCGCTGGTCGCTTGGAGGCAGCACTGTTCCTCTAACAAGCAGCGTCTCAGTGGCTGTCATCATAAACTTGGCCTTAGTGGCCCAAACTGTGTGGCTGGCAGCCAGAGGATCTCACACTCTGGTGGAAGTCGGCCTGCTGACTCATGGCAGAAGGACACTGCAGCGAACTCTCACTCCCTTGACTCTGAGAAAAACCAACCAAGGGGTCTGTCTACATCCATGTTAGCATCCAAAGAAAGCAGCTGCACAAATTAATAATAAACTACTCCTGAGGTTAAGGTTGCCTGGAAGGTGGATTGCACCCAAGGACCCGACTTTTGGTCATTTCCAGCTTGCACTGTATAAATACTCACAGTCCTAAGAGATCAGTGTGAGTCATAATCAATTGACTTACTTTTTTTGTTGTAGTTTTTGCTGTTTAACATCAATATGTGCTACTCAAATAATTTTAGGAGAAAATTATCCATAACACACTGTCAAATTACTGCCATATAACTGCCATAAATGTTGGCAATACAGAAAAATTCAAACATTTGTTATCAATTCTCTCTCCATCAAATTAATAGTGGCCTCAGTCTAATTATGGTATATTAGGAATACTGTGAGAAATGTTTTCATGAACTTCAGAACTACATGTTTGGGTTGATGTGTGTTTATATGCACCTAGAAAAGTTGATAGTCCCACTGAGACAGAGAGGGCATCTGGTTCAGATTGGAGGAAGACGCGTTCTTCTGCAGATCACTGTTGGCCAACGGATCACTACATTTATGAAATGTCTTTTAGCACAGTATTTCACATCAAACTGCATTGTTTCATTGTTTAAAATGGACAGTGGGCAGGTGCTGGTGATGGTCTGCCAAAGTAAGACAGCCATTATTCAAACAAGAGGTGAAGGGTTGTAAATAAGACAACAAAAGACAGTTTCAAAGGAAGACATTCTCCTTCTCTCAGTCTTTATAAGGGTATGATGTCTCTCTATGATGATAAAAAAAAGTGCTATGGGAACATAGGAACATTTTTATCATGATAAGTTTTTAATCTTTTGACAGGAAAATTAAATTACCTTGTCCTGAAGCAGAGCATGTGTGCAGGTGTTCTTGGAAAATAATGACGGGGTGGTTACCTTAGAGGAATCCCCAAGATAAGCCTGGAACTACCTTCAAATCACGCAAGAGTTATTGTCGACATCCCTCATCAGTCTGGGAGAAAAGCGATTATTATCTGACTGCACGGAGACCTCAGTGAATGAAGCCAGAGGGGAGAAGGAAATGCTGTACACTTCAACAACACTCTTTCCAATCTAATCCAAGCTGTTGTGCACAGTAAACCCTTGTGGAGAGGGGGGAACTAAGAAACAAAACTAAAGACATCTGCTGAAACCTGGCTGGACCTTCAGTAACGTCAATGAAATACTACAACTAGCATTGGGTAATGGAGAACACATGGGCAGGGATGTGTTTTCATAGATAGGTGAAGTAAATATGACAGTGGATCCAGTACATGAATGATGAATGGGAGGGACAGCCATGTATTTAGCGCTGTGCAGCCTGTCTGTGATGTGACCAGGACCAGAGCTCCAGCTGAAGGCTCAATCTGTAATGTTCTGGCTGTCACCGAAACAACCAAAGCCCAAATCTGAGTCATGTTAGCCAAAGCAGAAATATTCCAACACACACCCTTGTTTAATGTAATTGCTGTTATTTTCACACTGGCAGCTCCTTTAACACCGAGCCTGTAAATAAAAATCTACAGCACACAGTCTGGATATTTGCTCGTTTCATACTGTCAACCTGAAACCACAGAACGCATACTGAACTTTTTCACTTTCTGTCTGAGAGTGAGCTGAGAAAATTGATACACCACTTTGCAGGTATTGGTACGCACCATGTAACTCTTTCCAGTAGGCCTACATAAACTAACAATCTCCTTCCTGTAGCATCATGTCCTTGCTGCATTCACTTGCTGCTCAGATGGTCCCATTTTCTGAGCTGAGAAGTCATTCTTTCAACTTTGGTATGTTCATGTACATTAAGTCGGAATGTGAAAACAACATGGACGCTGCGGAGAAGATGTGCCATATTTCATTGCTCAGTGTAACCACACATTGACTTGAATTTGTTTCAGGTGTCATCAGGGTTACTGCTAACAAAGAACTTTTCTAACTAATCTAGGTCACTCTGCATGGATAGCGGTTACAACCTAATACCATATTACGAATTAAATGTTAGCAAAAAATTGATATGCAATATATGAATTTGCAGAATCAATCGAAAGCTTCTCACCATCAACCAAACATTTACTCTCATCTGCCATATGTCATATATGACGTCAACTCGGCAAGTTGTGTACTTTCAAAGTTGTTGTTCCAATTTAAGATTATTCACATGAATAAGTTGGAAACTAATTTTTCCGATTATCCCAACACCACATGAATGCAGGGTTAGTGTACAGACATTAGAGTAATATCAAGCTTTTCATCTATTTCTCAGCAAGAAAGATATAATTGTTCAATTATTTAAAATAAATGCATTTAGAATACATATAACATGAATTTGGTTTACAGTAAGACTGTAGCAGAAGAAACTGGACTGTAATGAAAGCATTACAGCTTCAAGTTTCCTTATTACTTTTTCATGTCTTTGGCTGCCTGTAGGCTCATGAGAACAATACAGCAGAGGGTGGTAGCTGCATATTAAATCACGCTGCCTACTAGTAGCAGCTAAACAGTCCTACAAAACCACAAAATAAGCTCTGTGGAGGAGGAAGGTCAGACCCATGAAAGTGCTCAGTCCAAGTTACCTACTCACGGAGCACAGCCTCTTGCTGTTAAAAGAAACATGAAGACATTGCTACAAAAATAATCAGGGGCTAATTTTTCCCCCCACAGTTCTCTGATTGTTGGACGATTCAAACTGGAGAGAAACAAGAAAGATTTGAAGGACACATGATACACTGACTCAGAGCCATATTTTACATGGTGCACACTTTAAACCTCAAAGTCACCGGGAGAAGGTAAATGAGTGAGGATCAGTTTCAGTGGGCAAGTTGTGTAACAAGCCTGTGAGATGGAATCTCAATAAAGAGAGCCCAGAAGGAAGCGTTAAACCCATAAGCTAAACAAAAAGAAAATAGACGGCCTGCAGACAAGAAAATCACCTCCACTGTTGGGAGTCTCTGGTGTCTCCTGTCTGTAACTAAATTCTGTCTGACCAGAGGAAAAGTTTGGCCCTTTAAGCTCCAGAAGTATGAAGACATAGTCTAGATCTATACAGAAAGCAATGAATAAGCCCAATGAACCCAAACAAACCCTAAACTACACTACAGTTAGGCCCAAAGTAAGCTACACAAAGCTAGACAAAGTGAAAATAGATGAATATTGACAGAACAATTGGAGAGCCTGAGGGATGTAGAGATGGAAGACCATCACGTTATCATCTTACCTGTCACTTGGCACCAGCGAGTGAAGATCTGCGGGAGAGACTGGAGATAAGTATTTCTAATATATACTTAGATTATGCTTGACGTGATAATTACATGAACTGTCTATATGTCACATCATAGCCACCAACACACTGGACACTATGTTGTTCCAAAAAACTCAGACAAATTGACCGTGCAGCAGGGCAGTAAGACAACCTTGAGGGTGACACTTTCTGACTTACCTACCTTTTCCGATGCTGTCAGCTCATAGTCCATTTGTTTCTACCAAAAAACATAAATCTTTAAAATTGGATTTCAAATATATAGTTTAACTTTTTCATAAAGGCTCAGTAATTTCTTAACTCAGCGGGGTAGTGAGATTTTTTTTTCTTTTTTTTTTTAGCAAAAACTGCAGAAATAAAAACGTGCATTTGATGGGGGCTATTTTCAGCTGTGAGCTAATACATATTTGGGTGCTCTGAATGTTTACCGCAGCTAGGGGATGTATGTGGGATTGAGTCAACATACTGTAGACTACAATTCCCATGTTCATGGTAATGAAGGAAAATGCCACTAAGTAGAAAGTTGTGGCTCATTCATGTGGTTTCAACAGTTTTTAGACAACAATCAGGCTTTGCCTGCACAGGCAATACTTTTTTGTAGGGTCAGTTCAATTTTTGGTTTTGTACTTTTCATTACATTTTTTGACTATATGTAAAAAGTAGAATAATGCCATTTAAGTCCATATAAAATCAAATCAAGGTTCAACCACAGTTTCCTGTCTTTAAATAACTTAAAGCTGAGTAAACATTTACTAAAAGCACAGTGCAATGGTCACGTGGATCCACTCTCTATGCAGATTTTCGCCTTACAGCATAATATTTTCTTGAGTGGTGCCATTTGAATACATTTGAGGGCAAAACCAGAGCCACCAAACCACCAAAATAGCCTCTTAATCACCAGTCAGCTGACATCTGGGTCTGAGGATTAGTCCCAAATTACAAACTTCATCAGACATCAAAACTTCCATTCATGATTCATTCTAAAAGCATCATGAGATCACACAATGATTTGACTATTTTATTCAGCAGCAGTGCAAAAAAGTTTAACAGAAAATTTGATTAACCTTGGCACAAATGGTCAAACTGCCAGTTAAAATGACATGAGGCTCTCAGCCTTAATCAGTTTAAAGCAGTGATTGAGTTTCCATTAGATTACTAGGTGGCGTTTTTCCCAGAATCATGCAAAAATGTCAGCATGTGATTTACTAAAAAAATTAAGCACCGCGCATAACATTGTGAGACAAAGTGAAGAGAAACATCAGGCTGCCACTGGCTTTGTTCTAATAAATCATAAAAAGACAAAATGTTAGTTTAATAATGAACTACAGCAGGAACTTATTTATCAGACTGATTCTGATTAATCTTTAGTTTTTTATTTCCATAACTGAAGGTTATTTTAATAGATTTACAGATCTACATCTGGTGTGTGCCTCTCTTGAACGGGGTTGTCTGTCCACACTGTAAAACCATGAGAAAAAAAGATCCTTGTTGATCAGTTGAAGATTTATTAGACCATTATAGAATAATGATTAATCTTGTTTCAGAAAGTCCTGGTCCTAATTGCAGTAATTAGACTAAATTACAGGGATATCATGCTGTGTTTTGGCATTACTGACTTCATACTGTAACAAGACAAGCAAAGACCATCATGAATCAGACTTGTTTTGACTGGGGTCAAACCCAACACTATTGGATGACAATGAATACGTATCGGTAGGATTTGCTAATTTACCGTTCGCTAAATGCGGATTTCTCCACATGAGTTTGAAAGGTGGTGTCTTTTCTTAGCCAGTCCAAAACCAAAAATACAGGAGCAAAAGTGTAAGGAATAAATTAAACACTGTGTTTCACTGCTCTACTGTAAACTGCAAACAGTATCCAAAGTATCTGGATTCTGAATGTGTAAATTTATCCACCCGTACCCTCACAAATTCCATAATAGAGACAAAAACAGCAGTGTCCATGGCATGTCTGCTAAGTGTGTCTCTGCAGCTGACAGTGATGAGCTGCTAGCTGCTGTGCAAACTGGTAAAGTGGATCTGCCGTGTCTCTTCACCACGTTCGTGCTGCAAAGTGTTGGAGCCTCTGTGTTAGACGTTTCAGTTGGTGATTGTATGTTTTTAAAATATTTAACTTATTATATATAAATATAACTTATTTCAGGGTTGCAATCAAGGGGCATAAATTAGCCAATTGATATGTCTACATCATGATCGGAGCTGGAAATAAATACCCGTGACTACTACAGAGTCGTTCAATGCAGGATTGAATGCTGATTGTTTGAGATAAGATTAGCTTAATGAGTTAGCTAGCCACAGCTAGCAACAGTTGTCAGCCAGCAAAATCCCCAGCTTGAAAAGCCTTTTGTCTTCTTCTCTGTCAAATCAAGGAGCCATTGTTTCAAAATTTCAAGTGGTAATTCAGCCACCGTTATGCATTGTAAAGTGCATTATGCATAATGAAAGAACGAAAAGCTTATAGAAACAGTAACTAAGGGGGGCAGGGCTTAGAGAACAATCAGTTACATGCTACTACTATATAGCCTACTACTTGCATACTAGCACACTTTTCACAACTTTTTTCATTAATGCACTCAAATTAATAACAATAATTTGCAAAAGAATAGATGTTTATACGTTGCCATACAGTGTGAAAATATTGGTTGGGTTTCACCACTGCAAAATATACATAGCATGTGGGTTTGACATTCAAACTCATGTGCTGAGACAATCTTTAAATTCAAAACAGGACCTATTGGTGCCATTACACATTATGTGGTGAGTGCATATGTTTCTTGAGGGAAACAGAATGGGGGTGGAAGTGGGAAGACCACAACTCCTCCAGTTGTCATCCGGTTCGTCTGTAACAGCACAGCAATGAACAGCAGACAGTGATCGCCTGTGAAATCCATCACTGATAGGAACAGGATTATAAAACTTCCACTATCATCCGCTTGGAATGTCCCTCCCACACGGATGAAGACCATCAGGCCTCATAACACCTCCTTCACCCCTCCCCCTCATCATTTAAAGTCTGAGAAAGAAATTACTCATGTCATCCTCTGGGGAGAGTTCAAAAGAGGAAACACAATGATTAATGTTATAAATTTAGGTGTTTTATCCATGATAACGAAACACAGATAAACTTCTTTCAGAGGCATAAATGCAAGCTCTTGTGGCCGCACTTCATCATGGTGGCAACTATAAAGGGTGGAAACACAGAGTCAAGGCACTGAGTCATGATGTTGTTCTGTAAACTTAAACTAACAGTCCTGTAAACTGCATACTGTAACCTTAAACTAACATGTTCCACCGAGACGTTCAACAGTGACTTCAGTGTGAAGCTGTAAAATGCCTCCAAATGACCAGCGAGGGACACAAGGAACGGCTGCTGCGTCTGTAGTTTTGTTCTGCTGGCTGTTCTCTACTTAACTGCAGCAGTGTGGTTGGAATAAGGCCTGAGTTGTCTTATAGAAAAAAAATATGAAGCCTTAGCTCAAGTGCTCTGGTCATTTCTGTGGGCTGCTGCTTTCCCTTTGTAAGATAGACTGTGGACTTCACTGTTAAATTAATATCAAATTTCTCATACAAACAAACAGGAAAACCTGTGCAGTATAGCTGAAAAAAAAATACTCTAACCCTAACCCTTCTACCCTTGAATTTCCCCCAAGTCTATGGATGACGATGTTGGCAGGTAAAATGATCCATCCAGCACTTGCTGTAGCCTAAATCAATTCTAATGATTTAGAGACCTTCTGAAAAAGTTTTTTTCTTCTGTTTTTAGTACCACTACAGTCTAGTTTCAGCTTCCCTCGACCGATGCGGCTCATGACAAAAATTAATAGCCTGAAATTTACTGCAGGTTTTGTGTTCCCCGAAGGAGAAATCCTTGTTTTGATGACCACATGACCTTCCCTCTAGCACAAACTATCCATCCATAGATTTTATGGCTGCAGGTTAAACATGGGTAGCCCATACATCCTTCTCTACATCTATCTACGTCCTCCAGCTCTTCTTGGGGTGTCCCAATGCATTCCCAGATCACATGGGTTAAGGAATCCCTCTGTTGTGTTCTGGGTCCACTCTGGGGTCCTAGGGTTAAAGGGGCATAGTAATCAGAAGCCCAAACCACCTGGACTATTTGTCAAGAAGGAACAGTGACTCTGTTCTAGATGTGTGAATGCTTTTTATAAGGAAACCTAACCACCCTACAATGGGAACTCATCCCATCCATTTGTATATGCAGTCTCATTCTCTTGGTTATTAGCCAAAGCTCAAGACCCCTGATCTTGTCTTCCATCTTACTTTCACTTGTGAGCAACAATCAAAGACATGCTCTATGTAATACTATACTTGGGGAACCACCATCAGGCCATGAAGATAGATTGCCATGAAATTTAGTGAGCAAATTTATGGTTCTCAGAAGATGAACCCTTTCCATTTTGGACACCCCATGTAGTTTCGGCTTTGGTTCCAAGACATTAGAGAGTACTGGAGTTGATTTCCATTACATTTGCTGTGGGTTTTCGTGATCCCCAGAGGATGGACTTTAATGTTTTTTTGCTCTCGAGCCAAAATACAGTGATATTTGTCAGTCATTCGCAGAGGGCGATAAACTCTTGATGGTTTAATGACTCTATGTCCTTTCCTCAGGCAAACGTTCTTTCTCTTTATTTTTTAGGTGCATGATTAAAAAGGTTGACTAAAGTAGTGCAACTTGTACCAGTGTATCAACAGCTGACCCAAAATCATAAAAATTCAGTTACGTGACAGAAATGTATGCTGAAATTTTAGTTCAGTCATGATATATCCCTTTTCATCCCTTTTCAGATCAATGAATGACTTCATGTTCGTAAAGCCATGGTTTTTAGTGTCATATTAAAATGTGGAAATCTTAATTCAGTGTGGGAGATATTTTTCCTGTAATTAGATGAACATTCAAGCAGCTTTTGACCATTATCTCTTAACTCAAAATACAAATGTATTCTTTATGCTAATTTCCTCTCAGTGAAGGGAATGAATGAAAACACGACCCATGCTTGCACATATTTTCTCTCATTTTCCTCAGTCTTTCCCAGAACAGCAGGCTCTTTTCCTCCTCTCACTGACATTCACAGACACCTCTGGGAGCTGAGTCACGGAGACTCTTTCTCCGTCGGGGGGTTCACAGGTCACCATGATGGCTGCTCTGCCAGCTGCTGTTGCCTGGGGGGGGGGAACTGGAGAGGATTTTCTCAAAGTTTCTCTGTAAGGAAAGAGTGACACAGCACTATGCTGACCCTCAGCCTTTTCCTAACAGCCCTCTTGGGAGTGAGGCACTAACTGTCCAAGCCCACACAGATAGGCCTCCACACTATCACCCACACAAATGTCTGAATGAACTCAGTGTCAGGATGTCCAACTTTATTCAAGCTATTCTGATATGTAACTGAGCTGGCACAGAGTTTTTTAGGGTTTCCACAAGGTCACCTATCATTTATTGATAATGTTCTTTGATTAATTTTGATCGGTTTCCAACCTCAGAGTGGGACTTTCCAAGCAACCCCAAGATAAATCTAAGAGTGATTAAAGGAATAAAGGTTAAAAAGAAATCAGCTACAGAAAATCGTTTTACTTTTCTCATTACTTAACCTCTTGCCAAACCACAACCCACAGTTTTTACAGTCTGATTTTTGTAAAGATAAATGAGATATATATTGATTAATGTGCTTTAAGGCCTGATCTCAGCGGGATTTTAAACAGTGAGCAGATCCTCTGATCAGGTCAATCCCGTTGGAATGAATTGAAAATGGATCCACTTTAGACAAAATGGATCCTGTGTGAATCTCCAGCATCAAGTTCAAATTCGTTGAAATTTGCTCCTTTACCCAATAGAAAGCCATCTTGTGTCACATCCAGCTCCCACTCCTATTGTGTCTGCCTGTCTCTGTGATTACCTGCCCTGCCTCACCTGAGTTAATTACCCAACCAGTTTCACCTGTGCCCCTTTGTTCTCCTGGGTATAAGTACTCTCCTTTCCCTGACTACCTTGCCAGATCGCCTTTACCCCCATGTGAGCCCCTTGTGTTTCTCTGTGAGTGTTTGACCCAGTGTTCTGGACCCAGCTGCCTGTTTTTTTTGACTTTGAGTTTCACCTGACATTGTTTGGACCTATTTCCTGTGTAGGACTGGATGGCACTGTGTTGTGACCTCTGCTTTAGAGAAGTTGATGGGCAGATTTTGTAAACTGCTGGCTGTAGCTTTGCAGACATGAAAGTGGTATGACTCTACCTCTGGGCGAGAAAGTAAATAAGCACTTCCAAAAATGTCAAACCTATCAATTTAAAATAAGAGAAATCCTGGATACTTTCACCTTGTCAGCTATCTAATAATCATTAAAATGAGAGAAATCTGAGAAGGAAAAATCCCTGCTCACAACCAATGACCTCATCATAAGGCGATATCCTGTGATGAGGGATCATAAGTGCTTCATTTCAAAGCCAAAACGATTGGGAAATACAGATTTAGATGAGACTGTTAGCAGCAAGGCTTGTGATTTCGGCCTGTCAAAATCACATACATCTGTCATGATGATTCATTCCAGTGTGCCTATCTCTGTGGAACACCTACTGAGATGTCTGGCCATCATTAAGTGCTTGTTTATAGGCCCAAATGGTAGCAAGTCACGTGGCTGTATCCTGTCCCCAGTGTGTTCTCCATGCTACCGTTAACTGCATTTCATCTTATCTTACTTTCAACAACTGACTGCATGAATGCATGTGCCCTGTTCCAGTCCCCTTCAGAGGAGACGTTTACTATGGCACAAACTTTGGAAATGACAGTGCTCACTTCTCCCATGAAATCAGGCTTTTCTTTATTTACAAGTGGTTGCAACTTAATCAATACAAGATGACACAGATGACATTTTCCCAGTATGTTTGTCACACTTCGTGTTTGACTCATGCACGATCACGCTGACAAGCAGCTGCACTGGGGGATGTCTGATATCTTTAGTGAGAACTGCTAACTGGTGGTACTGTGTGCTGCCACAAGAACCATGATTTCTGCATCATTTGGCTTGTAATGCTATAAAAACCTCACTGGGCTGAAAGCACTGGAAAATAAGGCTGAAGTAAGTGAGCTCTAATAGAAGCAGATGGACCGTGTCAAAAATGGAGATGACTTATTCCAGTGAAATATCTCACAGCTGCGTGGGAGCATTTAAACGGCCTCCAAAAGGGAAGACTAAACATGTAAACTGATCAACAAGAGGAGGCGGAAATGTGTAGGAGAATGCTGAATTAATCAGGTAATAGACAGGTTCATCCTCACCTACACTCTTGGATGAATTTAAGATATAAAAGGATGTTGATTTTCATGTTGCCTGACTGCGACATCCAAATACTATCACTATCCTGTGTTCACAAAGCTCCCCTGGATGGGTTTCACCTTATCAGCCCTGTAGTCACAACTACAAAGCATCTGAGACCACCCTCGTCCCTCGATAAATACACCATCACAGCTCATTCTGCTGAAAGGTCAGAGGTTTCATAAACATCGGTGCAGACTTTTGTGGGACAGGCAAGGGAATCAAAACACTTTTTGGCCTCAAATCAGTGATCTCCACAGCTGCGCTCTCCATGAACTGCTTCCTGCAGATTTTTATTAAATCAAACCATGTTTTTGATACTATTTATGCTCTGCATTCAGCAACAGCCATTCAATATATTTACATTCTATAATTATCTCTGTATATAGTGTGCTTATTGTTAGTGACGGAGTGAGCCATTGCCGTGCTGGATTCAGATTGCCTACCTATGCATGAGGTATTCATAGGAAACAATCTAGCATTAGTGTTTTCAATTTCACTTCATTAATATCATTGTTTACTGTTCACTTTCCCACAGCCATATCAGAGCTGTATTAAGTTATTGCTAATGCAAACACAAGATTTCCTGCTGCTGCTGGTTCACATTCAGAGCAACTGAAGAAACACAGGGTGGTTTTTATTGTGAAGTAGCTGCAGGAAACACAGTGAATCTGTCACTGCAGTTAGCGCTAACCCGTGATTGGTCGTTAAAAAGTATCCAAAACAATATAACAGTTATTTTCAGCATTTTTTTTTTTGGGTCAGCGGATCATTTTTAATCTTTGCGAGGAAGAGTCATCGGCTTATCAGCGAGGTTACCAGCTCCTTACCTTCTCCTTGCTGCTGTGTGGAAAACTACTTGCAGCAGAAAATCAGATCACGGGTAGGATTATTCTTGGCGTACTCCTTTTATTAAAACAACGTGAGTTTGTTTTGCAGCTCTGTAAACACATACATCTGTTGTTTTCCTGACAAAGTAGCTGCTCAAT
The DNA here is from genome assembly GCF_002260705.1 of Seriola dumerili. Classification (NCBI taxonomy): domain Eukaryota; kingdom Metazoa; phylum Chordata; class Actinopteri; order Carangiformes; family Carangidae; genus Seriola; species Seriola dumerili. Next base: position 15,405,786 of record NW_019174404.1, read on the forward strand.
GACTTTTTGCCGTAGTATTAAACCGCACATGCTGTTATCACCAGTTACCATGAGTGCTGCCAAATCAACCAGGACTAAAATAAAACCATGCTGATCAATTCTTGGCCTCTAATTTTGAAGTGTTTTCAAAGTTTCCCTTTCAGAGTTACATGTGTCTTAGATTATATGATACTATAGACAACAGTAATAGGGTCGCTGGAAGGGATCAGGAGTGATTTTTATCTATAAAACACACTGCATAGTTCTCTGTTGTTTCCTTTTTGAGGGACATTTTGGTGACAGGTAACAGGGCAAACAAGGACATGGGTTTTTTAAGAGGAATAATTCACAACCAAGGCTTTTTTTTTTTACAAGGTCAACTGGAGAACTGTTGGCTTGCTTCTTCTCATATCCAAAGGGGAGTGCTGCTCTGCTGTTGCTTTTGGCATCTCAGTCAGTGGAAACCTACTGTCTGCATGCTGACTGAATATTTGCCCTTTGAGGAATCAACCCCCCTTCAAGTTCAAAAGGCCTGCTTCATTCCTTCCCCAGGTTTTGGTTGGCAAGCTAAGAATCAAAGCCACTCCTTTCTAATGGGTGGCTGCTTTGAGTAAAGCAATTCATATACGTTTGTGTCTGGTTCCCTCTGTGCAGTACCATGTAAGCCAAGATGAGATTACGTACGATATAATATGATAGTATCATTCACAGGAGGGGGCGTAGCTTACTGTAAATTGATTTTATTACGTTTTTGATGGGATTCCACATAACTGTCCATAATAATAAATTATTCTACTGCATTTTACTGGAAAGTTGGAGAGTCACAAACGCAAAACGCTCTTTCAGAGTCTTGTCCACCTTGCCAAAAGTACAATTCAGAGGGGAAATTTTTCAAATATAAAAAAAGAAATCAGAACAGAAGATTGGCTTATTGCAAAGGCCATCTAATAAAGAGCTTTATTATGATTACTGGTCTTCAAGAACTCACACTCTCATTATCCCGTGAGTGTCCTTGAGTAAAACTTTGGGTTCTTTGTTCTCTTATTCACTTTGCTTTCTTGCCAAGAGTTGGATGAGAAGGTTGACACCACTCTAACATCTGAATGCTAAATATTCCACACAAAAAAAAAAAGTTGAACTATTCCTTTTAATGAGGCATCTTGAACCAGATTGTCCACACTGCAAATGATAAATGTTTTGGTATTGACACGTTAGAGCAATATACATTTATATTTGCCTTCCCTTCAGGAGGATGTTTCATGACTGGGTTCTCTATCTCCATGTAAGGTTTGCATCGTAACGATTAATGTACTGTTCAGCAGGTTACATTATGAGCAGAGCTATAACATGTTTTCATGAAAATATGAAAACTTTCCACGTTTCTACGTTCCACTGCATGTGATCTCCATCATTTCAACTGTCCTCCCACCACTTCTCATGCTAGTGCTTTCATAGCGCTCCTAAAAGTCCAAATAAAATTTTACTTTGCAGCCACTTATGATGACTTTTCAGTAAAAGGCTGATTTGTCTCATGTACTGCCCAGTGCCCATGCATAGTGTCATTCTCTTGTGGCCTTAAATGCTTATAAAATGCTATGCAAGAATTCACCGTAAATCACCCTGCCCGATTAACAATATGTAATGAATTGTAAATTATTAAACAAAGATACAAGAAAAATGTTCTTTTAAACTTTTACTTATATAGGCAGCTCTTTAGTAAATCAAAAACAGGTGAATTGCAGAGGTTGAGTTTTGCTTTCTTTGAACCTCAGGCGGCATTTTAATGTGCCAATGCTGATATCACGTCACACGGCTGATATGAATCTGCAGCAGTTTAGAGAGGCTGAGAATCCCTGACTTTCTATAACAGTACATCAAAGAATAACAAGCAAAACATGAGCTGATGTAATTTAATGTTCAATCATCCTGTTCCACATTCATGTCATTTATTGACCATATGGTAAGAGTCTGACATTGTTCTCACTCCTGGCTTCTTGACTGGTGACCAACTTTATCTTCCATTTGCAAACTGTATTAATACCCTTCTCATATCAGCAGCCAGTTAGCTTAGCTTAGCATAAAGACTGTAAACAGAGGGAAACAACTAGCCTAGCTCTGTCAGCACCTCTAATGCTAATTGTTACCAGTTATGACGAAACACATAAAACCACTTTTTATTTTTGTACAGATTAAACAAATGAGATACACCATGGTACTTAATGACCTTTTAGAGGTGCTGATAGGTGGATTTTGGTACCTTTGTACTAAGCTAAGCTAGCAGTTTTATAATAAGCCAAACATTTTACATTTACATTAAGACTAGCTATAAGTTTCCCCTTTTTCCAGTTGTTATGCTAAGCTAAGATAACCGTCTGCTAGCTTTATTGTACAGACATGACAGTGGTATTGATCTTCTAATCTAACTCTCAGGAGGAAAGCACATAATGTTCACTTTTCCTTAAAGTCTTAATATGGGAATTAAATTCTAGATAAGACCACAAATCGTCCTACCCACTGCTGCGGAAGAGACACTGTCTGATGTTTGCACTGGAGATATAAAACAGGAGTTATTTAAAATCTGTAATAACCACAGACTCCGGAGCAGCCCACTTGAAACTCTTGCCACAAAGTGAACACAGATGCACGCTGGATTGTCAACAAACTCAAAGAAATCAGCAGACAGAATGCAGACAGGGTTACATTGAGGATGGTATCAGGCATCACTGAAGACAGTTTTCTATGAGTTTGGAGGGAAACCGGGTTTGATTGGTTGTTGTGGAAAAAAAGGGGGACTTAAAGGCTTCAGTGTTGTCTTGGACAATGTCACAGAATGACATCAAAACAAAAATTAGAGCCTGATGTTGAGATATAGTATGAACAGCGTATCACTTATAACAGGTATGAACATATTTCAACAAGGCCAGTATGTCTCAGCGAATGTTCTGCTCTGAGGTACATATTGTAAATGAAAAGAAGCTTTATAGAAAAGCCACACTGTAAAATGTGCACGGGGACCAAAGCTGTGGGTGTTGTTACGTTCTACTATATATGACAATGCGCTGTTAAAAGGAGATTTACATGGCAGCATTTGTTCTCGTGTAAGCTCTTTTCTGTGAAGTGCTTTCACAGACTTGCCTCCGCTTCCTTTATGATTAACATCAACCAGCTGTTCAGACACTCATACTGTACTTCACCTGTACGAATTCCCAGCTCTCATGAAATATAAACATCTATAAACTCTATTAAAGCTCCCCTGGCTTTCCAAAAGTGCCTCATAGTTCGCTTGCACACATCAGTAAATAAGAATAAGAAATTAAAGGGTTTTCCCCACCCCCTCAAGTTGATCTCTGGCATTTGTGCAGAGCTTCTCAGACATGCTTTCATTATATCATGATAAAGAGAAATGGCGTCATTTGTTCCTTACCTCATACATCTCTTATTTCATCATTAGATATGTTTAATGGGTGGAAAGCTGTGAATTTTTCCAGGTCTGCTATCTGCCCAGTCACATTTGCATTGTTTCCTCACGGAAATCCAAGTATATTCATTACAACCTGATAGGATTAGAGCCAAATGGGTGCATATAAAACACTGCAAAGTGGTTCCCAAGTTGGGAAAAGTTAGGTATTGTGGGCTGTTTGTTTTCACACTCCCTCCTCTTCTTGTTGCCCTGACACGAACAGACATTCTGGACGGCTCAAAATATCTTTAGCTGTCAAAATAAATAAAGGCTCAAACTTCAAAGTGTACTCCTCAAGGCCTAATGTTGGGAAGAAGAAGGTTTAGAGAAAATGAGATCTCTTCCGTCTAGAGGAATTTGGTAGAAAAATGCAGATGCTGCATTAGACAACAGCCTTAGATCTAACCTTTGTTTTTTTTTTTTAAGGTAATGATTCTGCAAAAAGTGGTTTTGGCTGTAGACACAATGTTCTGTTCAGATATTGTGATTAGCAAAAGACAAAAATAAGTGAAAACAACTGCAACATTTTCAGTAGTTTTATTGAAAAATGCCTCTTCTGTTTCAGAAATAAATAAGAAAATAAGGCTGTGTGGAATTCACAAAATGTGCAGTTAAAACATGAGAAAAGCAATTCTATGTCCATAGTCTTGCAACCAATTCCAAACTGCATTGATAGAAAACAACAACTATATTCTGACTTAGAAATCCTCAGTAAATATACAACACAAACATGCAATTCCACCTTTGGTAACAAAAAACCCAAAACAAAAAACAAACAAAAAAAAAAGTTTGGTTTGTTACAATAAGTCAGATTATCATTCGGTTTACAGGCCGTACAAGACATCACAATGCACAAATCTTTGGGGATCAAATTCATCATCTTTTTTTTTTTTTCTTTTTTTTTTTTACCAATGGAGTATCTGAAACAGCTTTACATACTGAAACTGGACAAAAACAACATGGGTAGCGTGAAAGTGTTCAGAAACACACATATTGTACTTCCTTCGACAAACTTTCTGCTGGTTTTCACATGATTAGTTCATTACACATTGGAGTCCAATAAACACTTGCAGTTATTTTACAAGCAGACACTTAAAGGGAAACACTTAGCAAGCACACAGGTTTGTAATGAGCGAACATGTAGGTTTGTAGTCATCTTGCTAAACTTTCTCATGTCAAAAAAATATATGTTCAATATAACCAGGGGTATCAAACCCATATAAGTACTAGTTTTGTTCTGAATAGCACTTCATCCTCACATTACGTGATCATGGAAGTCATTTCAATATTACACTTTCTGAGAACTCTTGATCATAGCTATGATGTGTCTGTATTCCCTCTTGGTAGTGATCTCTTTTCTCGTTGGTTTCGTGAGTAACCGGGTGACTGTATTGTCTCAAACTCTCCAGCTGGCTCCACAGGTATAGACACTACATCAGGTTCAGGCTGGTAGCGGTTGTCTAGAAAAGTATTTGGGACGGCCAATCAAAAAAAAGGTTGTTTTTTTTTTTTCTACAACTTTTTACATGCACAATTTAAATTATATTGCACTATGGACTTCCAGAAAATGCCCTGTGTCAAACTATTGCTTCCTAAAGTACCAAAAAAAAAAGCTAAACAAAAAACTGTTGTGATGACATTTACAATAAAATCCATCAAGCTATTGGATAATAAGATGTAGTAAAATAACCAGCTCATACTACAAAAGACTCATGGAAATGGCAGGGGAGCAACATTTAGCACTGATATGGCCAACGTACACAAAGGACATGATGATTAAACGTACAAATGAAACATGCTTCAGTCTGGACCAGAGCTGGTGAAGTCACTTAAGGCATTGTAAACAGAGGTTATGCTGGTGGTAAGTAAGCAGAGGGTTATGAGGCACAAGCTCAATACAGATGTTAACTTGATTTTTAGTGAAATGTCCGGGTTCATACAATCATTTACAAGGCAAAAAAATTAGTTTTATTTACACATATCACCTCCACATTAACGTTGCTTTCAGTTATGAAATCCTCTTTGTTAGTAGTTGTTTTGGGTGGTATTTGTACATGCTCCTTCCTTCGTAGAAATGCTCAGGCTCTGTTTTTTTATTTCCCAACGGTTTGTGGTTCATGATGCAAACAGGCCAGCAGGTTGCCATCACTGTAGCTTGTAGCTGTGAGATGATGTTAGTGCCAGTCCGCTTCGTTCTGTTTTTCTTTTTTTTTTATTTCTTTTTTGGCTTTTGTAATGTTTGTTTTAATGTTCAATAATTATGTCCATGGTGATTATCCTTACATGCCCCATAGCAAATGGGCAAACATCTCAGAAACAGGGCTTCAAAGTGTAAGCGGCACAGGTGACTTAACGTTTACTATGCCAAACCTGAAAATAGTTCAAAGAGGGTGTGAGTTTTCACTGTGGAACAAAGTTATTAGCATATTATTTGATTTAATGTAAGTAATCATACACAACTAGCTAGAATGCTTTACATGCCAGTTTTAAAATTGTACATCAAATGTATGGAGGTATTGGAATATGGTAGCTCCGAATTGACCGTTCACTAACCCCCTCCTCGTTTCTGACTGGTGACTATTAAAACCCCTTTAGCAACTTTTTTTCTTTGTTTTTTTTTTTGTTTTTGTTTTTTTTTTAATAAAACTGTGACAAATCTAGCTACTTTTTGGGTGGACTTTAACTCCTTTCCCTGGAGGAGAGATGCCAATATCTCTCAGTGAATGTGCTGTTATGAGGCTGTGGCTCTCTGGACTGACCTTGTTCATCAAGTAGGGAGTCACTAATTTGCCTGATCACCATTGTTTGTGCGGGTAAATGACTTCTTTGTTTTTATTAAAGTTAAACTAAAGTGGAATTTAAATTGGCTATTTAAGTTTTATGTTTTTCCTTTAGCTATGTTCCACTGAACATTTTAAAACAGGTCAGCTAGAAACAGTAAAAGGCCGGCTTCCAAGCAGTTTCCAAACAACTCATGGAGCTAATGTTAGCTCAATTCACGAGCTAGCTACAGCTGATAAAATCTGCCAGTGACAGTTGTTATTTGTTGTTGGCTAGAAATGAGAAACCTTGTCTACCTCTGCATGAAATCTGTCTGAATTTAGATGATAAATCTGCCAGATTATCATTTTCAACTGCATTATGTGCCATGTGAGAATGAAAAGCATGAGGGGCATGGCAATTGTAACTAAGGAGGCGGGGCTTAGTGAACAAAACTTTTATGGAAATAAGTTATAACAGCTTTCTGTACAATATCACGACTGCGGAACACTTACATCCATACCTCCATACATTATCAAAGAAAGAGGTAGTGCACCATCTTGCAAATGTCATTAGTACATACACCTACTGCATACACATCTTTTATCTAATGTAGTACCATGCAGGACCTAGACAGTTCTGAGTGTACCTGTGTATCCTTGTCCATTGTAAGGAATGCCAACACACTGAGAGGAGTCGCAGTATCCAGTGGGTCCTGGAGGTCCCCTCACCCCAGGAGTACCCTGGCGACCTGGAGGGCCACGAGGCCCAGCGGAACCAGAAGGACCTGGGGGTCCCGTTCGTGACTCGCCTGGTGGCCCTGCAAAGGGAAGAGAGAAGGTGAGTGGGGCCAGTTTTGAAAAGGGAGTTTCTGAAGCTCAACGCAGAAACCCACTGACATCACCCGTAAATCTTCACTGGAAATGGTGGGGGTAACACAGGGCTGTAATTTAAATTTTTCAATGGCTCAATTAAAAAGCCGGACCCAAAAAAAAAAAGAAAAGTGTGGGGCTGTGTGGAGTTACCCCCTGGCCCCGTGTGTCTAGACGGTAAAAACTCAGGATGGAATTTTCCCCCTCTCTCTTTTTCTCTTCCTTAAGTGAGCCCATGTGTTGTCAATGAAGCCACCAAAGAAAGCTCATTGTACAACAATCCAATTCTCTCTCCAACCCCCCGCCCCCCTTCCACGCACATGCACACACGCACGTACACACACACACAAACACACACACAAAAGTGAGTCATCAGTGTGGACTTCCTCCCTCTGGTCCTCAGTTTGTTTCTCACTTCATTCACAGAAACAGACATGTCAGTGTTTTGGTGTTGTGGGGTTGACATCAATAGAAGGTTTCTGTTGTTTTTCAATAGCTTCCCTTGGGAAAGGAAATCTTGTGAAGTGGTGAGCGTTTTATATTGGATATCAATTGCAACTGAGGAGAGGCTATGACCTATTTCAAACTGACAAATCACTCCAATAACATTTTTTAACAATTGTTTCTGAAACTGCATCATGGCTTTCACTGAAGACTAAATTCTAGACACAGAAATTCTCTCCTCAGTGATGAATGTAAATACCTTCCATTTAACGTATAATATTTCAAATGAGCACAGTGTTTGGAGAAGCTCAATATACACAGACAAGATCCTCAAGAAAGGAAAGAATTAGGAATATGTTTGGGGTCTCTCCAAAGAATTTATGTGGTGCAGCTGCCAAAACAAAGATGCCCAAGTCACATATAGGTAAATTTCATCCTCTGGTTGGAGTGTATCATTTTAATTGGACTAACGGGAGTACTCTGTGTCCTAGAATGGGCCACAGAGGTGTGAAGATAAAGTTGTAAGAGAACAGTGGGACACCAGCAAACTGTCTGCAGCTGCTGAGAACAATGTTCAACACAACATTTGGTCACTTGTGGGTTCCTGGCTCATTTGGTGGCAGATTCAATTAAAAACAGGCTAAAAAGGCAAACTGTGTTACCTGGTGGCCCATTTGCACCTCTTTGTCCTCTGATACCAGTTCCTGGAGATCCTCTCTCTCCCTTCTCTCCTGGCAAACCTACATAAACAGGAGAAAAGAGGAAACATCACTTTCACACCAAAAAAGTTTTCCCAAAAATCACAAGTATCCTGAAACGGGTATGAAGCTACACAACGTGTATGAAACACAGGAGCAGAAATCCATGATTCAATAATATTGAATCATGTGTAGACACAAGGGTAATGCAGTTATGTTGTTTTTGCTTTCATGTTGAACTGACACTACAGTCTACAGAGTCAGTGTCTCCATGACCCTAATTATTTAGTTGCTCACCAGTTGCTTATTATTTCTCTGCCTGCTGCTTTGTAGCATGACCTAACCTTCAGAAAAAGAGGAGAGATAAAGTACCTCTTTCTCCTTGATTTCCAGGTAAACCTGGGCTTCCAGGGAAACCAGCTCGGCCCTGCTGCCCAGGCTCTCCGCGGGATCCCTGGTTGCCAGGAGGGCCAGGAGGACCAGCTGGCCCGGGACTGTTGCTACGATATCCAGAAGGAATCTGGTTGAGCATCATATCAATTCTGCTCATTTGACCTGTAAAAGAAGAATGAAATTAGTTGGATTTGGACAAGATACACATTTTAACAACTGTAAAATTCCCGTAGGATTAAGAAAAGCTTTGCTCACTGTTCACAAGCTGCTCACAAACTTGTCTGGCAATGGAGCGCATCATGTTCTGGGATGCAAAGTCTCCCTGGAAAACAAAGACATTTTCATGCAGAGACGGCATTGCTATCCGGACTGATGATGGATGACAACAGGTGGATGAGGTGTTCAATAAAAAGGATACATACCCTCTCTCCTTTCTCTCCTTTAAGGCCAACAGGTCCCTGATGACAAAAAGAACAACGTTAGACCAAGCGATGACAATGTCCTCAATCTTAATCTCCTTCCCTAAACTCTGTCATGTGACCATCAGTTCGTGCCTTGTATAATTAATACATACTGGGTTTCCTGTGTCTCCTGGTTTCCCTGGTTTCCCAGTAATTCCTGGTACACCTGGATTTCCAGGGGTTCCCTGAAAAAAAGAAAAAAAACACAAAGTGTCGTGTTTATTTTAAATTACTGCACAGTAAACATAATTGCATCGTTTAACTCCTGCTCCCTATTAATGGTTGTGTAACAAGCTTTAAGTTGGGACCTATGCTTTGACATCTGCAGTGGGGTTTGGGGGCGGGGGTGTGTGTGGCACAAGCTGCCAAGAACACTAAAGAGGAGATGGAAATACACACATCTTGCTAATGGCCCTTAGAGCACTCAGGATGGTATAGTGCATGTGAATTCTATGCTGGCATGTTGCCTGTTGGCATGATGGCTGGATTAAGTAGATTCAGACCTCCACCAAACCACAGAAGAAGAAAATGAGATGCGTGCACCCACCATCCTCGTAACAGTGGAGGGGCCTAGAGACTACTGTCTGCTTTTTTTATGTGCTGTTCCAGCAGAGTGCAACTGTGGAGCCAGAGGAGTAATTGTTGTAGATATGTCAGGAAGTAAAGCACGCTCTAAGGAATATTTATTTGGCTCTCTTCTGCACAACATAAAGACACAAACACATGCACGCACGCACTCACCATGGGCCCCGGTGGGCCTCTAGGTCCAGATGGTCCCTCCTTTCCTGGTGGCCCCTATGTAGAAACAACACACAGTCACTCGTGGGTTACAACACACTGGGGACCCTGTTCATGCAATACATCAGTGTCATGACTTTATATTGGTTTCGGCCTCGAGTCTGTCATTTGAAATTACATTTATAAGTATTATTTTGGCTGACGCAAGTGAGAACATGCAGTGTGACAACAGTAATTCTGTACACGCCGAGCTAAGTGGGTGATCACATGCAGAACATGAGCTTAAGTAAGTGTTGGATCCATTTAGTACGCTTTGAACACAAGTGTGTTCACTCAGCAGGCCTGGAGGTGGATCTTACCCGTGCTCCGCTTGGTCCAACGGGGCCCAGAGGACCACGTGGCCCAGGAGAACCCTGGGAAAAAAGCAGACACACTTAATCAAATGCTAATCATCAGGAACAACATATTTATACAGCTCTCTAATGCCTCTGTTTGACTTGAATTTACAGAAAAAAATCCTGCAGTTTCCTAGTCATTTAGCCAAAGATAATATATCAGCCCGATACTCGAAACTGGAACAATCTCTCTCTTGTCAGTTGACACATGTCTACTTGAATTGTGTGTAGACAGTGTTGTTCTTGTTAGCTCTATTGTGTGAAGTAACCAACACAATGCTGCCAATAGGCTCTCAAGATCATAGAGTGGGACTTTTTTTTACCAAGTCTGAATTCGCTTATTCAGAGGCCAGAATATCCAGTGCTGATGTTCCCTCCAGTTGAATGGTGGGAGTTGGCTGGATGACCTTAGCTGAATGAATGAGCGGCTCCTTGGCTAAGAGATGGCTATGTCATGCCAGCCCACTCCAAAATGCACTCCCACCAAAAAGTTCCCATGTAATGTAAAATGGGTTTGAGATTGAATTTAAATCTGTCTCCGACTTGATGGAGCAGTGATGTCAATTATCCGAAGGAGCTAAAAGTTAAAGACTTTGAACTGTAAACCAAGTCCCCAAAATGACATCTACTGTGAGTCAAAGATGTTCAAACTTCAGACCGACTTCAAGTCTTCACAAAGTCACAGTCATCTTCAATTATGAGGCTGGAGAAGAACATGTTCCATTCCCTATTTCCCCTTCGGTAACATGAGTCTACACTTCATAATAATTTAACTGCATCACTGGCCTTCTACTGTTTGTCAATCAATGGGCTGATTTGAGAGTGTGGGTCTCCCTGAGGATGGCATGGTAAACCTCCCACTCCGAGTGTGGTTTCAATCTCGCCATGTGGCCTGAATCCAGGCTCCAGTAGCAGCACTGCTCTCTATGGATAGTCTCCTGTTTCCTGTTCATAAACCACAAAATGAGAGGGGAGTACTTACTTGCAGACCAGCCAGGCCCGGGTCTCCAGGATCTCCCTTTGGTCCAGGGCGACCCTGAAGGCGGAGGAGGAGGAGGAGGAGGAGGAGGAAGAAGAGGAGGAGGAGGAGGCGGAGGAGGAGGAAGAAGAAAAAAAAAAGAGGTTTTCAAGATGCTTTAGTCTTTGTTTTATCCTTTTTTAGCCTGTGATTGTGATTGATTTCATGTTTTGAAAAGAACATCTGTAGGTAAGAAAATAAAGAAGCAGTCTGAGCTGCCTGGGGAGAAGAAGGGATGAGTGTGGTGTGTTTTGACTGTAGCTGTGAATCCCACTCGCTGGTGGATCTGAGACAGAGAATATTTCATCTGTTCTTTCACACTTTCACACAAACTGCTCATTCACATCAGCACGTATGAGCCATGATCATACATGATAGTGTCTGTCATATACGTTAAAATCTTTCACTTTTCCTTCTCTTCGTAGTGTATTCATAATGTCATATATGAACGCTTTGTAGAGTAGATAAACTTACAGGTTCTCCAGGTAGAGACAGTCCGTTAGGGCCTTGTGGACCCGGTGGTCCCATTGCGCCTGGGAGTCCTGACTCACCACGAGGACCCATGGAACCCTACAGCATTACCCAGACATAAAACAATGCTGTTAAATAGCCACGGTAAGAGAAAAGAACCCCCAAGACAACCCTAATCAGTTTTTTAATTGCATAGATACAGAAAATTAATGTTAACAGTGTTGGGAAGTGGCCCTTTAAGGTACTTGACATAGGCTCCCTTTAAATCAAGTTGAGGAAAAATATACAACAGTGTTCGATAACTGGATTCAGATGTGCGCAATTTCCTTGCAGAGCAGTAATAGCTTCTGAAATACCATGGCAATGAGAAGGTGACGTTTATTATGTGTGAATTTAGCATTACTGATAATGTCGGCAAGCTTCATTGGCTATGAACAGAGTCGGGTTATTTGCTTAACACTTAACTTACAGTAAAAAAAAAAAAAAGCCTGTAAAAAAACACCCACTGATAATAATTTATAACATGCTTTAAGGGATGTAAAGTTTAACTCACAGCGTTGCCGGGTTCTCCTCTATCTCCTCGTGGTCCCTTAGAACCTGGGCTGCCCTGGAAAGGCAAAGAGCCAGAAACACAGGGTGAGTGTAACAACAGGAGCAGATTCCAAAAGCCTTAAAACCCCAAACCCTACGAAACCCTCACTGGGGCTTAGTGAGGTTATCAAGCACACATATTCCAGACTTCTCCTCAGGACGTTTTTACTGTTGTTTTTCCCAACAGGCATTTATCTTATGACACTTCTCTCTACGACCATATTTCTTTGCATGCCACTGTCTCATCATCTACTGGTTGTACCAGAAGTAAAAGAAAATACCACTCCTGATTCGGGGGACATCCTCAGTCTACTGAAGGTCAAACTATATAGCAGGCAAATATCAAGGAGGTCTTTATAGCTGTACGGTTCTAACACTATGACAACCACTATGACTTCCTCTGTGCATCAGCAGAGGAAATAGGTTGTAACATCATCATCGTTATCAAAACATATATGACTTCCACATTTGATCAGGTGAAGACAGACAGAAGAAGAAGAGGTGAAGATAGACAAGAAAGTAGTGGAATGTGTCTGGATAGAGTCTTTACCGAGGGTCCAGGGGGCCCCTGAGGGCCGATGCTGTCCTGTGTGCATGTGCATGAGTGGGGAAGGGCTGGGCACTTGGCCTCATCTCTCTGAAAATGGAAGACAGAAGATACAGAAATTAGAAAAAAAACATAAATGTGCACTTAAGAGGAGTATTGTAACTTTCCCTTTCACAGCCATTAATAATTGAGACCATGTCTTGGCAATCTGCACAATACAAGGGGGTAAAACTGAAAGTAGTTGTTGTAATTTTGTGGCAGTCTCCTGGCTGCGGCTTTGACTTTGTTTTTAATTTAAAAAGAAGAGACAGTTTAGAAACCAAGCAAAGGTCATGGTGGAACAGTGGCTCAGGCCTAAATGTGACTGGAATCAGCAAAGTCAGTGAGGGGGGGGGCTTTAAGACCAAATACTCAGAGACAGCTGCAAACCTTGTCCACATTTTTGGAAATGAGTCTCTGACATAATGAGTTATATAACACTGCAATCATTGATGTGATGTATTAATATCTGATGTAAATTACAGAGGAATTACTTATAATTGGATAAATGTTCCTGCATCCGGTGTTTAACATAGTGTATCCAAATAAATATGATTTACTGTCTTGCTCTGTGATCTAAAGGACTGCTTGTTTTCGTGTAACTAGGAGGTTATGCTGGCAGCAGTCCAATTAGCACAATTACACAGGATACAAGGATCTATTCAGTTCAGCTGAGGGACTTTTCTTTTGAAAGAGCAATCTAGTTATCAGCAATGCATCAACCCCAATCACCAAACACCAGTTTAAAGATAACCTAGATTGTAAGCCCCCGAGACGGCATAACATGCACGCAGCATATACAATCATAATGGTCCTCTTACTATGAATTTTTAACAGCTAACTCAATATTAATGGTGGTAGTGCACCTGTAAATGACCTTTTGACTCGTATGATCCTACAATGACACTTGTTCTTACCATGCTGGGCAGGTCGCAGCATCTGTCTCGGCTGATCCAGCTCAAGCTGCAGATAATATCGAACATCTGGAGCTGGAACTACACAACAGAAGAGGTCGGGGAAAACATCGAGGGGTGTTACAAATGGCTCCCATTCACAATGAAAATGCACATTGTTGAAAACAGACAAACAATGAGCCCCTCAGAGAAACAGAGAGATGGAGGGTTTCATCCTTCCAGCAGTCACTGGGAGCAGTTAAAACTTAATTGTGCATCTACGCACAAGAGGTTTTGGATATTCATTCTTTGGAAAGTTGTGAGATGCTCTTCCAAACGTGTTTTTCCGAGCCCTTTTTTTGCTTTTTTTTTTTTTTTAAGAAGTTTGAGTTTTTTTTTTTTTTTTTTTTTTTGCTTACTGTTGCAGACTGCCTCCTTCCACCTCCAGACTTGACCAACTTGCCAAGCACTTCATAGCCGTCCAGTGTGATGTTGTTGGCCTCCTTGATGGGCTTCTCTGCCACCTCTTGGCAGTCCACGTTGAGCTTGACTTTCTCGGGAGAGATGCTGATGTGGAGCTGCAGGAGCGAGAGAGAGGATGGAGAGAGGGCATTATTACCAAAACATTCTTGTTTTCTCAATACTGCATAGTTGCCAACTTTGATGCAACACAATTACTTGGCAAAGACTACTAAGAACATTGGAGCTTTTGAAAAGCTGGGTTTGGCATTTGTTTCTATTTGGAAGGGTCATGATTGCCCTTTAAAAGAGCAGAGGAATTCTTTAAGAAAGTGCAACCATCAGGCTAGAGGCAGCCTCACTGAACCTTTTTAAACCAAGTTGTCTGTAGCTCATAAAGATGCTGATAATGTATTCCGCATAATTGCAAGATTTCAAGTGTTTAGTCTGTGCAGAACCATGTTAATTATAGATTCTGATATTACCCCAGAATGGTTACTGATTTGGCATACGACTGCTGTTTGATCCCTCTACAGATGAATGGACCATAAAAAAAGGAAATATACAACAGTTGGCATTTTGGTGTCACATTAAAGCTGCAGTCAGTGATTGTATAACAACACAGAATGACAAAGTGCCAGATTTTGTAGTTTCCTGTCCAGAGAACCCGGCTCCACATCTTGAAACGATATCATTTGCGGTGTGCCATCAAAAGTCCTACACTTTCCATACTTTTCCCTTCACAGTTGCAAATTTTCCCCTGCTCACAAGCTTTCTTTACGTCAGGAAAAGCAAGCTAAGCTACCATCTCTTTCTACAAAGCCATACCAACCACAGACGAGGCCATACTTCTCGGCAGCCGATCAGAAAATTACAGTTGACTTCCTTGGCAACAGAACAAACTATCTGGTGGACCGCAAAGAGAGAGGGGTGTCGTTTATCCAAGGGTCCATACATGGCGTGTATACATTACCTCACTGACCAATAAGTAAACACAATAAAAACACTTCAGTCAGTGGAAAATAAGACTTCAGGAAAACTAGCTTTTGAGTGACCACTGCTCCCTCAGGTTATGGTACTCGCTGCGAAGTGATCTGATCCCTCAGCAGTGAAGTGTGAAGATTTCCCCGTGCTGCGCTGTGTCAACACTCCACATACAGTACATATGGTAAGATTTCAGGCTGACACATTTCCATGATTTCTATCAGATTAGATTTTATTATTCTTGCCTCTGTCATGACTGTTCCTCCATTTTCATAATCCTGAACCTTGAACGTCTCACTGCCTTAATTTCATGCATGCACTCACAAACTGGGGTGAGTCCTCGCTATAAAAACATGCAGCTAAGATTGAGTTAGCTTTTGTTGAGAATAAAAAGAAATAAATGTTCAGTGTAGAATCTCCATTACATTGGTGTTTTAACGCAAACAGTTCCAAGACATGGGTAGCTCCCATGTCAGATCTGGCTCATGCAAACAGACAAGGCAACTTCCTGTTCATTTGTTTAGAGAAGTTAATTCATAATTTCCTGTATTTCAAGTGTCAGTAATTCTACTTGTCCAGGTCACAGAGAGAAGACGTCTTCCTGTCTAAAAGAGAGTTGTGACACATGAAGAGCACAAAGAGTGCAGTCAGAGGGCATTTTGGCAAACTATCCATCAGGTCAACAAAGACATGAGAGCCAGCATCAAGTAGTGCTTTGGCTTTGTGGAGATCTCCACTCACCCCCACCATCCGTCTTAATTAGTGTATGCATATATTGGCACCGCTTTCCCAGCAGAGCCCCTGAAGGGAAAGTTTGAAAGACTGAGTTCAAGACTTCTCACGGAACAGCGAGGGTGGAAGCAAACTACAGTGCACTGATCAGTGACTACAACAACCTACACTCTCAAACTTCCACCATTGTAACTCTGAACACATGACTAGTCACTATGACTTATGGAAAATATCTTCTTCACGCCAGTTAACAGGAAAGTTCCCAATACAGACACCCACCCTTCCAGTGTAGGAGGGGATTCCCCAGTGGGGTAGTGAGTGGCTAGCATCTGCTTAAGTCATCTCTGAGAGCTTTCCCACATGTTCATTTAGCGGTAGACCACGACCTCTCCAGCCTCAGTTACTCTTTATTAACTAGCCTGAGGAAAGAAGCCAAATCTGCCACAGTAGTGGCCAACACTGTTAATGAGACTCCTTATCTTAAAATTACAAGTTGACATTGAGCAAGCATCAGAAAAATGTTGTTGATGTTAGTATAAAAAAGCTGACCTGTATATTGATCAGTTGAGGCGACTGATGGCAACAATTCTGATTAATTCTTGAAGTAATATTTTGAGGAAAATGGCAAAATATCACTTATCACTCAAATGTCAATATTTTCTAGTTTTCTTCAACTTCTGTGATAATCTCCTTTTGATTTTGGACTGTTGGTTGGACAAAACATGACTTTTTTATAGACTATAGTTAATCGAGTTATTTGAGAAAATAATTTGTAGATTATTCAGTAATGAAAATAATCCTTTTCTTGGTTAACCTAAAAACTAAAGGTCAACATGTGTTTTATGGCGTTTTATTTTGTTTTTCTTCACACATAGAGAAAAAGCCCAACTGCCATTTATGACAAGCCTCGTCATTGGTCACTCTGGTTTCAGCAGAGACCCACACACACACACACACACACACACACACACACACATACTGAGGTCACTCTGTAATAGTCACGGACAAAGTGTTGGGAAACCTCTGACAACATGTAAACACACACCACCACAGCAGTCATCAGTGGCACTCACTCAGCAGACCAGCAAATAAGCAGCTAGGTAGACCGCTGCAGACTCGCCAGCTCACGGAGCAGCAACTACTGCACCACAAACTAGCCACCCAGTGTACATTCAGACTGCAGTCTCCACCATGGCCACAGACTGAGAAAACACACACACGCAAACACACACAGATCAGGCTGCTGTCCAACTAGACCAGCAGTGATGTCATTTGCATCCAGCCCTGACCCAACATTTTCCAGGGTCTCATTCATTCATGAAGTTACCCTACAATTAGTTGTGTAGATGCTAAATGGTCAAATGGAAAAGCCATTTACAGGACTCTCTGATCTAGGAGCCAATGTATCGCTCTCATTGGTCCCTCAACTCAAAAAAAAACTGTAATTTGTAATATCAGGAAGTGGGCGAACTTTGATGTCGGATAAGACCCGGCTACATGAAAAGGGTCATTCATTTTCATTACTTTAGAATTAGGGGGAAAGGGAACCTCTGCACTAAGTAAAGGGACACACTGTCCTTGGGAACAAACCGAAATGCAACTGGACGTGACTTGGATTCATGCATCTTTAGCCGATCCAGGTCGGTGTGAAAATATAATGTCCCTTATTGTTTTACTCTCTACACTTTCTGTTGTGGTGGACATAACAGAGGATGTTTTATATTCACAGCAGCCTTGAGTTGCACTTAAAAGTTACTTGATGTCGCTTTTTACCTCAAGAGAGTCTATACTTTACAAATGCAGTTGTAAGCTTGTATGCCGAATGTAGTGGTTCGAAGGATGTAAGATGTTTACCAGGCAGGGAAAGCATAATGGAAGATGCTATTGAGTTTCATTTTGGCAAATGTAGCAGTGTTTTTTGGAGACTGAACGATACTCGTAACTAAAAGTTAGAATATGTTGGCCTCAGTTGCATCGATTTTGGAAATTTTCAAGGATCTAGT
The DNA here is from genome assembly GCF_002260705.1 of Seriola dumerili. NCBI lineage: Eukaryota > Metazoa > Chordata > Actinopteri > Carangiformes > Carangidae > Seriola > Seriola dumerili. The sequence goes on from NW_019174404.1 coordinate 15,423,723, forward strand.
CTTGAAACGCTTGATGACATTCGTGAACCCAACTCAGCTCGAATAAAAATCAGTTCAGTTAGAAGCAGACTGGTTTGGAATTCACTTAACAACTACCAGGATAGTCTCCTGTCTTGATGTGGTGAGACCTCCATGGTTAACGGTAACAATTTGCACATTACGCTGCATCACTGAGGTATCACGATTTCCCTCCAACCTCTATTTCAACTTATTTATAGCCTCCACAATGCATTTATCAAATTAACTGCCTGTGGTCTAAAAAAATACAGAGCTTAATGTCAAATCATAAAAAAAATGGCCCAAAAACCATTTTGACAGCAGCCCGGCACTCTGAGCTGGATAGCAGGGAACTTTTGACAGGTAACATGATACAGCCACATGGCGTTGGCTGTTCTTCCCATTAAAAAGTAATTCAGCCAAACCAAATGGGGCGTAAAAGTCACACAGAGAAATATGAAAGGATTTTAAAAACAATATACTTAAAATGGAGTGAAAAGAATGAAAACAATATGCAGTACGTAAAAAGATCTTAAAAAGATCGTTAGGATTCTCAGTCTGTCCTATTCAAGCAAAGCTTTAATAATATCACTGCGTGATTCTCTTTAAGAATTGTGCATTGTGTTTACCTTGTGGAAGCTCCCATGGAAAACCCGCTTCACTTGCTCCTCATTAAACGTGGCTCTCTGGACCTCTCCTCGGGTGTCCTTGTTGTAGAACGTGATTGTTTTGCTGGAAGCTGAAAAGAGAAGAGTCTTTGATGAATCCCTGACAGTGTGTTACGATGCGGTGGCACGCAAAGCACAGACAGGACTACAGAGAACACATGGTTGCAAGGAGAGAGGATAAAGAGAAGGCTAGGAGGGATTAGGTCCATGCCCGTAATTATTTGCATGTATTTACCACGTGTGGAAGCGCACATTTGTAAAAGATACTTACTTAAAAATGAAGGCTTTTTATTGAAGTAAAAAAAAAAAGGTCAACCCAAAGCCAAAATCAGAATCAAAATCAGAATAGCGGACTGAAGTCATTCATACAGTACTTATTTCAATATGCTTCCACTGCCTTCTTTGTGCTGCCTATCATATCTGACAGATCAGTTAACTTTAACTTTCTGCAAATAAGAGTTGGAGAGAGAAAGACAGCGGCTTAAGTTGTTAAATAAAGAGTGTACAGCTGTGTATATGTTGGGTCGGCTACAGCAGCTTCCCCCTCCAGCTGAGCAGCAAAACACGATGAGAGGCTTACGGTTGACGGTGATCCCGACTTCGGGGTTGTTGTTTTTGTCTGCAATCTGCCAGATATCAAAAGGCTCGGAGGTTGTGTCGGGCAGGAGGCGGAAGAGCAGGATAATGGTGTAAGATGGGGGAAGACCCTCCGGATGAATCTCCCTGCGAGTGTTAAAAAAAAAAAAAAAAAAAACAAAAAAACATAATCGTGATGAGTCACGAGTCAAAGCTATGCCCTCATCACACCAGCAGTCAGAAAGTCACGTTGGAAATTAATACCAAGACTATTAAACCTCGCTACACTGATTCAGCATCCAGTGTGTCACACAGGCTGCAGAACCTGTAAATGATTGCCAAGTTTCCCCGTGGCCTTGAAGAAATTGTCCACATATTGAAAGTATTTTCTGTCCCCTCTCCTTTGCAAGTGTTTCCATTTGTGCGCATTAAGTCAACAGCTGCGCCCATGCACACAAAATACGTATCATTATAAGCATATTAACAAAGTATGCTGAAGAGGTTTGGATACTCAACAGTTCTCCGGTTGCCTAACACTACTTAATAAAAAGACAAATCTCTTGACCCAGGGGTGATTTGTTTGCTCCCAGCATGACATAGGTGGGAGGAGGGCCTGGTCCGGGGCCTTTTTAATTCTACGACCAAATTTTTTTTTTTTTTGCTCCTAGCACCTCATATTCCTCAAGCTGCAACAACAAAATAGCTATGGGCTTAGTGCCAAAGGGCACTAGGGAAACCCCTCTGACTAGAGATCTATTGAACATCATTATGAATAATGACCGTGGGCTGGGCAGGATTATGGTGCACAGGAGATAAAGCCAATAGGCTGGGAACACGCACAAAGTGAAGCTCACACTCCCTCTGTTTGCCAGACACACATATTATCTAGCCTCAGGTCTTACTTGGTGGGCTGGTTCAGGAAGGAATCCTTATGCAGCCTGTAGGCGATGTAACTGTTAAAGGAACCCGGCTCCATGGACACGCCATTCATGCCAGCGAAAGTCCGGTCTGTGATGTTGAAAGCCTCCAGCATCCTGAAGCCTGGAAGGGATAAAAAAACAAAAAAAACATGAGCCATGTTGAGAGCATGGAAAAAGAAATAGTGAAACCCTGTATGGCATGGTATAATTGTATGTAGTACAGCAAACTCTGTACGGGATGAGTTACGTGTATGTTTGATGGTGCTGTTGTATGCTTACCAGGCGTGGTGAATCCATTGATGTAGATCAGAGGACAAGCTAAAACACGACAAGATGTTATTAGCAGTTGGAAAAACAGATTATGGTTTAAAGAATGTGACTCATCTCTTTATACATTTCCTCTGGCAGTAGACCAGTTGAATGCACATCGGTGGCTGCAGATGCACTAATCAACCTAAAGCTAAAAAAATCTATGTCAATGTTTTTGTCTTGGAATGTAGAGAAATTAAACTTTAATAGTAGTGTTTTAATGATGATGTTAGCCTCTGTCTTACTGGAAGTGGCCGTTTCACAGATAAAGGTGATCAGGTTGTCCTGGATCTTGGCAAAGGCGTCATAGTCGTCAACCACGAACACATGTCTCTCACTGGGCTTGCTGCCGATATTTCTCAACTCCGTCATGTCGACATCGGCCACTCCAACCACAAACACACTATAGCCTGTGGAGGCAAAACACAAAGACCATTGTTAAACTTCCAGTAACCGCTGGCAGTTTCAACCCTGTAGGGATTATTACAAGAGTTTATTAAATCAGCCACAAAGTTTGGCTCTGATGAAGGAAAGAGTTCCACTTCTACACTGTACATATGTACAGTAAATACAGCACAACCCCCCCCCCCCCCCCCCGCCCCACCCCCCCTGCCCCCACCCCCCCCCCCCCCCCCCCCCCCCCCCCCCCCCCCCCCCCCCCCAAAAAAAAAAACACACAAACCAGAGTGCTGCAGTTTTTCTGCGCTCTTCTTGACATCGTCCTGGGAGCGTCCATCTGTGACCACCACCAGCACCTTCGGGACGTTCCTCCTCATGCCGCTGTCTGAGGTGAACACCTTCTCGTAGACATGCTTCAAAGAAATGCCTGGATGACGGTGAAGGAGGAGATCGGGGAACAGTTACCAACAACTCATTTCTAATAACGGACTCCGGTTCGTTTAACACCAATCAAGATAGAAATGTTGTTGAGCCTGAGGTTGAGGATGAACACTTTTGATGTACCTGTCTTGGTGTTTCCGCCTCTGTAGCGGACAGTCTGCAAAGCTGACAGCACTATGCCCTTGTCATGGTAGGTGTTGAGTTTGAACTCGGTCTTGGCGTCATCACTGTACTGCACAAAGGAGACCTGTTTAAAAAGAACAAAACAAAAAAAGATAAGAATAGGACGTTCACTTACACTGAAAAACACCTCTACAGTCAACTCTTTCGGTCCAAATCTGTAGAGAGACAAGCATCACTGAAAACAAACCACCAAGATTTATACTGACCTGCATGCCACTGGGGCTGATGACATCAAAGGCTCCAGTCATGCTGGTGACAAACTGGATGACCTTGTTGAAGCTCTCGTCTCCAATACTCCAGGAACCATCAATGAGGAAGACCAGGTCAGCCTTAGCACCTTTGCACACTGTGGCGCAGGTACAGTGGTGTTAATATGAAGAATAATCTCAGCTAAACTATAAGAATTTTTTTTTTTTTTTTTTAAAGCACACAGATGTAAAAGTTCAAAAGTTCAACTCACCGTCCAGTGCAGGGGGGACTGTTGCTGGAGCAGGGGGGGTGGGAGGCTCGGTTGGCACCTCTGTGGGTTTGACCACTGCGAGACAAAACAGAGACAAATGCACGAAATTGAAAAAGAGACGAACCACACTATTCCACTAGCTCCCCCCTCCTCTCATACATTAACATTTCACTGACATAGAAAATGCTATCTTACATGTCCTCTCCTTGACGCTCACTCCAGGTCCCTCCAGGTTGGGGGTTTGGGTGTAGACGGTGGTATTGTAGAGAGTGTCAGGGGTCAAGCCGTCAAAGCAGTAGCTGCTCTCTGAGCCTCTGACGGTGATCTCCTGAGCTCCTCTCTTGGAGGCTAGAGAGGAGAGGAAAGACAGAAAGTTCAGATGAGATGAATTGATCTTGCAGGACACATTCAGAGTCGAATTCAACGATTCTCTGCGTTGCAACTGAGTGAAACACTTACTGTCAAAAGGATTGACTTTGACCCTGTAGGAGGTAGCCGCTCTGTGAGGCGCCCATCGGACACAGAAGTTGTCATAGCCGACATTGTAGGTGGTCAGGTCTGTCACATTCAGGTACACTAAAGGGAAGCAAGGAAGGGTTCCATTAGTGCATATTTCTCCTGTGCCCAGTTAAACAGGCAGAGCTTGTAGCATCTACCACTCAACGCTGGAATCATGTATTTAATTGTATGCCCTCATCAGCTTACATGTGGTGCCTTGTCCGATCAAAGGTTCACTGAAGCCGGTGTTGTACTGTGCCAGCACCTTCAGGTCATAGGTGGTTCCAGGTTTCAGGTTATGCAGTTGATAGGAGGTCACGTCTCCAACAAACACCTCCAAGGACTCATCAGAGCCTGAAAGGAGACATACATTTTACAAAAGTGCTTGTAAGCGATGCAGCGTGCTGTGTACTAACAGCTTGCAAACTATTCTTGTCCTTAAGTATGTACTTTATCCACATATAAAAACATTGTCCATACCCTCAGGCGTGTAGATAAGCTTGTATCCGTTAACCCTGGAGGGGGCGGGGTCCCAGGCCACCCTGAAGCGGGTGTACCATTCATCAGAAACACGGAGATTCCTGGGGCCGAGCATACCCACTATGGGAAATGAGAGCACAGTAAACAAAGGCTTCAGTTCATTGCAATGGGATTCAGATCCTTTGAATTTCAGTTTGCTCCTTGTTAGGGAGCTGTCAGCAGGGTAATTACTATATTATAGCTTATTATGGCCTTTGAATTATGAGTAGACTATCTCAATGTGCAATCAAGGGCATGATAAATTCAACCACATCAGAACAATTATGAAAAAAAAAAAAGAAGCTGCCTCAGGGAGCAGAGTGGTATTACGATATTTAATAGGATTTCTTTTGTTTGAAAGGCACAATTGGGCAAGACGCTGGCCAACTCTGAAAGTATGAGTTCTCCGTGACTGGAGTACAGCCAGTTCATAATTCTCTGGCAAACGCTCTTGGTCCTTTTGGCTTTCAGGAAAAGTCAAGAATTTCACTTATTCCACTTTTGCTACAATGATTCAGGATCCTAATCAATGGATCAGTCTATTCAGATTTTCTGCACTCTGGTGAGTGCATGTGCGTGTGCAGTAGAGTATAATATCCATGTCTGTCCAAGGTCTCTGCATCACTTAAAAAGGTACACATTGGGTGCAGCACAGCGATGTGCACTGGTGTGGTAGTGAGGATGGAACAGTTTGTACCTGTGCGTCCATCTCCCTCCAGCTGTCCTCCTGGCCCGTCGGCATAGATCGCGGTCACTTTGATAATATAAGGTGTGTCTGGATCCAGGTTCTGCAGGATCACATTGTTTCTGTTTCCAGGTACTGTAGTCTACAAGAGAAAAGACATACCACATTTATAAGAGAAAAAAATCAAGAGCATATCAGGACTGTGGTGAAAAATTGAGAGGAAATTAAACTGTAAATGTGGAGCTGTACACATGCTTACATATTCCTCGATGGGATCTCCTGTGGTTTGGGCATATGTGATGCGGTATTGCATGACAGGACCTTCAGCATGTTCCCAGCTCACAGAGAGAGTGGTGGTGGTGGGGTCGTACACGCGCATGTTCCTTGGGCCACTACGGGGCACTGAGCGTGGAAAAAAATAAAAAATTTACTGAAATGTCTATAATAGATCTACATTTATATTCTAAGGAGCATGATATATGGAGTCCTTTGATTGTTTTTCACACTCAAGGATGTACTAGCCCAGGTTCTTACATGTCTTTCCAGCATCACTGATAGTGGGTCCTTCACCATCGCTGTACAGGGCAACCACTCCAACGTTGTATTGAGTGTCTGGGAGCAGCTGCTGCAGCAAGGCTGTGGTGGTGGTCCCTGGTACCAAAACCTGCAGAGACACCAAACATGTCAGGGATCAACACTGACCGCACTAAAACTGTGCTCAGCTCAGTAAAATCAGACAAATATAATGTGAATAAATGTGTTTATTTTCTAAAAAAAAAAAAAAAAAAAAAACCTATGCAGTGTGTAGGGGTTCACAGACATGACGCAGGTCCCCCAGCAAACACACACTCAAACAAAGACCTTTCCCCTCCCGTCTGACAGCTGCTTGTGTTGTACACTCCCTCTAACATCTCCCTTTTACTCAACAGCCTCTTGCTGTCAGCACCAAGTGAAAAGAGGAGCCAAATATTCCTTTGATGTTTGGAGGTGTGGTGGTGGAGGCAGTAGAGGGGGGTCGGGTCAAGTGTTTGACAGCCGGCACCGCTGTTTAACCCAGTCTGACAGTGAAGACAGCTGATTACATAAGTGCCACCTCCTCCTCAGCCTCTCTGTGTCTGAGAGTTAAGAGTAAGGTCAGAGGGCTCTGGCCTGGCTGATAACCTCTGGGGGAGGGATGAATACTTGTGTTGGATGTTTCGACAGAAAGGGAGAACCTGTGGGTTGAATGGGGGTTGTGTGTGAGGGACTGCACCATGTGCGAGCGCTAGAGCAGCAGCTCGGTGGGAAAATCTCTTTACTATGTTTTGATGTACATGAAACAACGCCTTGCTGTCTACCTTAGTTCTCTTTCAATTGCAACACCTGCAGTCTGCTCCCATCTCTCCTGGTCAAAAACTTACCGAGGTGCTTGAGAGTCAGAATAAGAATAATGTCACAGGTGACACCGGTGAAGCTGGTAATTCATGCTACAAATCTCCAGCTGGTGTTAAATTTGATGGTGCTGGCTGAGAAAGGCCACATTGCCACTGACGCACATCACTGGCTCCGGCCATGGAAAAGGCTTGAGCCTGCCATAAATGTGCTAACAAATAGGGATAAAGGCAGAGTGCACCTCTCTATCAATAAACGAGAATATGCCTCACTCTTCAAAGCCCATGTTATTAGGCTCCCAGTGTAGAAACAGCTCTTAATGGTGCAGTCTTTCTGGCAGATGCTGAGGAAAGCTAATGGTGCGAAGTTAAGTTAACACTTCAAAAGTTGTTTGTGGGTTGTTTAACCCTGAAATCCTTTGCACGTGAAGATGTGGGCACGCTGGTGCCAGATGCCACATACCGGAGTTGCAATTAGAGAATTGCGGCTTTAATGAACATGTCTTGGTTTAAAACTGAAAAAAATTCAACTGGCAGTAGCTGCACACATGCACCATTTGGTGAGCAGACTAATGTCTTGCTTTTAATAGCTACAGGATGAGGCTCTCTCATTCTTAGTGACACATGGTGTACTGTAAATGCTGGTAAAAATCAGTTGCTGCTTGGGTAAAATATGCCTCCACTCAGATGTTTCCTAAGTCCCCTCTTTCTTAAAGGACCCCTCAGTGTTTGTGTGTGTATAATGTAGGGAATAAGATGTTTGCTTGCAAGTGAATAAAATGGTAGTTTTAGTTATGGGTACTGCTGCACACCTACTGTACATGTGTTTTCTTTATATGCATATATGCGAAACTAAATTTCTTACCACACAGCGGATGGATACTCACCGACTCAGAGGGCCTGGAGCCCGTCAGAGGTGCATAGACCACCCGGTACTGCTGGACTGGACCTGTGGCAGCCTCCCAGCGAACGTTCAGACTGTTGGTAGAGGGGTTGAAAACCTGGATGTTCCTGACGGGGCTACGCTCCACTGCCGAGCCAGGAATGTTGGGTGGTTAGAGGTACAGGCAAAGATAAGGACGTAAAAGGTTAGGGTGAGGGTCAAGGTGAGGTAAAGCAAAAAGAGGGTGCAAAGTGGTAAGAGGAGGTTGATGAGAGGAAGGTTGGACAGAGAAGGAAAGAGTGGTGACAGGGTGAGGTTAAAGGTTGGCAACGTAAGTGGTTTGTACAGAGTGGGTTGACAGATGGAGGGACAGGATGAGATAAGACAGAGGAGACAAAAACAGAGAGATTGTTTAGGTCATGTACTCGTAAGTGGAGAATGGACAGAGGTCATTTAATAAGAGGTTAAAAACCAACAATTACACAAGAACATAGCTCATAATACAGCTATACAATGCACTTTTCTCCCCTCTTCTTGTGTTTTAGTATTGTTAGGTTTACCTTATGAAGCTTCTTGGCAGATTTTTACAAGTGTCTACATGTCATCTTTGTGAAACTCTTGCCATTCTTTGTCTCAGTTCACAAAACATGGTCTAGACTAGTTTTTCAGACAGCCAGAATGGCCCAATGACTACATGAGACTGTTTCAATAAAATGGGAACAATACGCTCCATTACCCAAAAGGGACGAGTTAAAGACATTATCCAACAATACCGCTATCAACAGGACACTTCCTGTCAGTGCCCTAAAGGTTAATGAAAAGGATATACAAGGCATATGTGGAGCCCTGTGTGAAGCTTGTCCTCTAAAGAACCAAAGCAGATGTTTAGAGGCTTTGTGCAGCTCCCCATTATAACCCCATAAATGCAGGGGAAAAAAACATAGCGGGCAAAGCACAGTGAGCAAGCTTCCGTACTTTTAAAGTTTCACAGACTAAAGCCTGTGGCCCAGGAAGCTGCTTTGAATTTGATGGCACAATTAACAGTCAGCGACTACCAATGCTAGCTCAAGTGGCGAGAGCAGATCCCTCCTTAAAGTGAATGTCATGAGCATAAATTGAAGCAGTATATTCTACAATGTTACAAGACTAGTAGTAGATTAGTAGTAGCAGTATGATCTGATACGCTGTACATACTGTATAGAAGTTTGGTTAACATGACCACGAAAAAAGCCACTAAACATGAGGTACCATTGCTACAGAAGGGAAAATGGGGGTAACAGTAGCAGGCATGGAGCATGACCTTAGCCAAGTGAGTTGAGAGCCATAAAACATATAATGCTCTCTATTCATTTCCAACCCCCCTTCCGTTTCTTTTTCCCAAAGGAGAGCCAATTACTCAATATATCCCCCCATTCCCCAGCCCCACCATTATCCTGACCACTACCATCCATTCCAACCTATAAATGGACAATATTACGGTAAAGAGAGAGGAGACACCATTATAATGCTGCCAACCCGGAGGAATTCCTTCCTACGCAATCACCCCGCAAAATGCTGACTCATGCCCAGCAGAGATTGGTGGTTTGAAACTGAGGGAGAAAATGGAAAAATGCTGTTCTTCGAAAAAGTTCAAACTTAGCTGACTGAGCTTAATACTGTCATTTTATGTTATGTTCTATGTTACATTTTACATGTAAGGTGTGGATTGAGTGTGCATTAATGGCATTTGATCACTTTAACTTGGCTTACAGAATTAAACGGCCTTGGATGATATTTTGAAATAAATCAGATATGACTGGCTGCTTTATTGAAGGTTTCTGACATACAGGAACAGCAAGCCAGCGAATAAGGCCAGTAAGTTCATTCTGGACAGACATGAATGGATTCCTGACTTAGGGAGAAAAAAAAATCCCACTGCTGTCATGCAGTATGTCATTCTCAGAGGTCATCCTCCCAGTCTGCATGAGCTATTCTAAACCCTGAAATCTGTCTGTCACCACTGCATCTAAACTTTCCTGGACGGACCACCATTGCAGCTTGTTACCTACAACACTGACTATATGCATGCAGTGCTTACATGTTTTGCCATTCTCAGACATGCGTTGTCCCTCTCCAGCGGAGTAGATGGGAACCACAGTTACAGTGTAGACAGTGTCAGACTGCAGGTTCTTCAGCACAGTGTTGTAGGTGCTGCCTGAGACCTGAACCTAGATAGAAGTACAACAAGGCATACATCAGTTTGTGCTATGGCCAGAGGAGGTATGCCGAGCATTTTACCCAGCATTCACTTTCTGGTTAATCAAATAGTCTATCTACGGTGTAGAGCTGTTCTCCTGTTTACCATCTCTTCTTCTCCTCCAGCCTCAGGAACATAGAAGACCCTGTACTGGCGCACGTTGCCCTCAGCAGCCTCCCACAGGACATTCAGGGAGCTGGTGGTGGGGTCAGTAACCCGCAGGTTCCTAACACCACCCAAAGGCCCTGGGATAAAGATAAAGATATGATATACTTAATGCTGTACACATACCATAATAGCAACATTATTACAGTTTTGTCTATAAGCTCTGATACTAAAATGGACAAATGGATAAATGGTCCAACACTAGGAATGTAAAAAGTGTAGACATTTATTATAGAAATTGTTATAATCAATTGTCACTTGGGGAGCGCCCTAAGTGGAAGACAACTTACTGGTCTTTCCAACGCCATTAAGATCTCGGCTGACTCCTTGGGCATAGACAGCCACCACGCTGATGGAGTACTCAGTGTCAGGGGTCAGCTTAGGAAGCAGGACAGTATTCTTCTTCCCTCCAACCTGGGTCTAGTTGGTGAAGAATAAATGTTAGCTTCATTGGCTTCTGTCTTGTTTAAAAAGAAAAACATTTATTAGTATCACTCTTAAATCAGTCGCTGATGCTGTCAAATGTATGTGAATCCTAGGTGATCATATTGCATATAGACATAAAGAATTTAGCTGCTCAAACAATGGTTTACTACTTTACTTGGTAAAAGTGTACTTGGCTATCCGTTCTCCAAGAAAGCTTTTGTATTTCCTTCATGAATAGACTACAAAATACATGCTATAGCTCTCAAAACCGCCATTTGTAATTCTAGTATCTGCTCAGGGAGAAGATATTTGATCTGTTTTTGAAGGGATAAAGAGTTTAACAACTCTCCATGGGTTCCTTAAATTGATTTCAATAACCTGACGGAAAGAATTCTACCTGAAAACTACTAGACCGTCAACATATCAGAGGAGGAATGTTTTGAGTGTTTTTGGACATGGTTAGTGCACAGCGCACTGGCCAAGGTAAATCTCTATGCTGATGGCTGAAACAGTCGGATGTGTTGTCATAACAGTCATGACTGGTGATGAATTTACTACATTGCTTTTGGCTTAGATAATTGGGATTGGGATATATAACTCTAACAGAGCTTTGAGAGCGTGTTTGCATGTGGATTGGTTTGGTCATTGTACAGCTCTCTCAAGCTTTCTCAGCCATTTCTTGTACACAAGTGCAAAATGTGTGTCAGGCATGTGCAAAAACAGACAAAATAATGCAAAATTCCCTGGGCTGGCTGTCCGTGTTGAAATCCTGACAGTGAACCAGGATGACTTGGCAAACGTTAGCTTGTTCACTTCCAGTTTTCCATCAGCCTTTCAGTGTGATATCACCCAGGCAATCAGCGCAACTACATTTCATCAAGTACTTAAGTGGAAAACTTTCCTGCTTTTGTTTAAAGGGAAACTAACGGTCAACAAGTGACCTCCGTAATACCAGCTGAGTTTTGTACAAAACTTCAGACGGGGTAAATTATAAGGAAAGAAAATTAGCTTAAACCTTTAGCTGCCTTCTCCGGTATGACAAATGTTTGATGCTATCTGGGCTTTATTGAAATAGCTGAAAAAACTGTGAGCTAATAGCCAGGTTTGTGAGCATAGAGGCTTTGTGCAGCACGTTAAATACAATCTGCTGTATAATATATGACACTCGTGGCCCAGTACTCTCTCATTACACATGCACTGACCTGACTGAGCAAAGCACATTCCATTTTCCATGTACACAAGCACACACAACTGATCAAACAGCACACACTGCAACTACATGTGAACCATCACAGCGCAGTGCAGATGAATGTTTAATCTCATAAGTATCTGTTCAGTGTCTCCCTTAAGAGCTATTAAATTAACAGCCATCAAAATATGTCATGTGAACTTTTTATGACATTTAAATTTTATCTCCATTGAGCAACTCCAAACAGCTCATAAATGACACGCAGTGGGGATGAAATATTTTCACTAAAGTTGGTTGGAACATGCAACATCGATTTAAGATGTTGTTTAACAGCTTATTAGTGTGGTTATCAGTCTGTAATCTTGTGCATGAGCATGTGCGTAAGCACCATTTAGCACTCCTCTGTCCTGCTTTCAAGTCTTGCTTGTGGGAGCAATGAAAAAATGTCTGACAGCAAATTGAAACCAAAAATTCAGCTGTAATCCAAAGAGACTTGTGCATATTAAGTAAGGCTGCCAAAAATGCATGACTAGCAGGTGACAGTCTGCAGTGTCAGGAAAAACTGAGAAAAAAACTAGGAAGGGTTTTGTCCACATTAATGCTGCTATATCCAAACAACAGATTAAGAGATTTGACTTAGAATAAACTAAAATAATGCAATACCAGTGGCAGATGTTTAGCTATACACTTATATTGCTTGGAGGTAAAGCTGCTCTGGAGGAGGAAACAAATTCACTAATTGAGTTACCACAGTTTGTCTGGCCATGTAATGCTAGACTGTGAAGTCCAGTGAAAAAGACAAGGACTAAGAGTGAGGAGTAAGTAGCAAGTATTTAGTGCTGCTGCTAATAACTAAATGGAATCTAGATATATCAACATTACCACATTAGCCTTGTTGACCTTCCAAATTAAGCTAGGCACACTACCCTTTCATTGATATTTTTTGACACTCACCCTCCTCCTCCAGCTGTAGCCTAATCTAAATTCCTTTTATAGATCCTAAACTTTAACTTCTAACTTGTGATAATTGTGCTTTCAAGATCACCAGTTAGCTCATTTGGTAACTGTAGCTAATTTGGTAGTAGCTCTTTAACAAAACCAAAGAGATTACATCAACTACAGTACATGAAAAGTAAAAGTATGTTACACTGTACTATTCAGAGTATGAACACACTGTGTACAGGTGACTGTTGGTCTGACTTACTGTCTGGCTCCTGCCTCCAGCTGTGGGGACATAGGTGATCCTGTAGTTCTGGACGCGACCTGTAGGTGGGTTCCACCTGGCGTTCAGGCTAGTGATGGTTTCATTGAACACAACCAGGTTGGTGGGAGGTGCATTAGGTGCTGTAAAACGCACGCAGACACACATATCACAATTACCACCATGTTGACATGTTTATCTGTCATATATAGTAAGAGCACTCTTCCCATGGATTTTCTTAAAAATATCTTTTAAAGACACAGTCCTTGTTATTTTGGTCTGCCTATGTTAAGATGTCTATTCTTAGTCCTGCTTTACTCACTTGTCATCAATATATAAGTTCATTTACTTCTAGATAATGTCCTTTCTGTACTTTATGGTAAAAGAAGCAGGTCTACCACTCATTTGTGTCAAGGACTGCAGCTTTAAAGAAGAAAAGACAATCCACCTCTGGGATTGCGTCTTTTCTGAAGCAGGGATGGATTCTCTTGAACAGCCATGGATTGATGGAAAGATGACAATGGATGGACTGATAAATGCATGGATGAATGCAATGAATAGAGGGATGGATGGATGGACAGATGATGGATGATGGAATGGGTTTCAAAAACAGGGATTCAAATCAATCCCCGTTTTGCAGGGCATGCATTGTTGAAATTTACCCATTTGATTTGACTGAGTAAGAACATACTCATGAACAGCCTTGGGATGGATGGCATGGACAATGGGACAAACAGACGAGGACAGACAAACACATAAAAAACCACGTGTCAGCTGTAGCACCATTGGAGCGGTGGATGGGTTAAGGGCCTTGCTTGATGATGAAATGATGGTTGTCCAGTGAACAACAGCGCTAATGACTTGTTGAAGTAACAAAACATGCTTTCATCACTTGAAAGAAAAAGCATCCTCTTGCTTTACCACATATATACTTACTTGGTTTACGATCATTCTTGGACACTATAGAGGCAGAAATAGAAAGGTATAATGGGCATACCCCTCACTGAACATTTCACTCAGCATATTTCCAGAAGATAAAATCAAAAGGTCAATCACTGGGTGTAGCCTTTGGTCAAGATCCAACACATATTCTGTCAAGTAACTGAGCAAAACAGTGTTTCATGGCGTGATTGTTAAGTTGTCATCATAGAGCTGCTGGAATGTGTATCTTACATGTCCTCTCAGTGCCCAGCAGATCCTCGCTCTCTGATTCATCTGGATAGATGGCGGTGACAGACACATCGTAGGGCGTGTCTGGCTCCAAGTTCTCCAGGACATAGGTTGTCTCATCACTGTTCAGAATGGCCTGATGAGGAAAACACAAACACAGCATGAGGGAAGCTTGCTTGACAAAAATTTTTAGCCAATACAAACTAAAGACAAGGAAGACAAGCTCTACATTAGAGTTATTACGATAGGATTAGTGCAGCTGTCTGTTTTTTAGATGTTCCTCTGGAGGTCTTCTCCAAAGCATCGCCAAAGACCTTTCTGTGCGACTCATCAAGAAATACCTGTGTGATTTATTAGAAATGTAAACATCTTGGACAGCTGGTTTTCTCTTACATATTGGAAGTTGGGATCTCCCTGCTTAGTCCAGCCAATACGGTACAGAGCGACATCAGGGGCTCCATGCTCCCAGGTGGCTCTGAAGCTGGTCTGGGTAACTTCCGAGAATCGCAGGTTCTTCGGTGCAGGAACCACATCTATAGAATAGAGGCAAAGAAGTTAGTTGTGATCTCTACATCTGTGAGAATCCACATCCACATTGTCATCATAATAATAATTTTCATTCTTACCAGTGGTTGCCTCTCCGAGCATTGTCTGTCCAGGTCCCTCGTCGTAGATTGGAGTAACAGCTAAAGCATACTCAGTCTGTGAGATCAGGTTGTCCAGTTGTCTGGTGGTCACACTTCCTCCCACTTCCAGCTGTAGAGCAATCAAACACACTTGTTAAATATTATTATATGAAATTCATTAAGCAAATATATAGAGCGTTGCCATTTCAAAGTTGAAAAGAACTTCAGATGTTTTCCTCTTCAGACATGTTTTGCCAAGTCTTGTGAAACCTTAATTCCGTTCTCAGCGTGTGTTTCCATGAACATTGGCGACAGCGGTAATATGCACCTAATAAGACTGGTTGGAAATTTGACCAGAAGATATAAAACTGTGCTTGTTTCCAGAGGAAAATGGGAACAAATAAGGCACTTAACAAACAACAACAGGCTACAAAATGTGACCATACACCTGGAATACTTAAAGGAAATACCATACTGGTTTTACTGCTCTGGATTCCATTAAGTTTCAACAGCTGAACCTCAAGAAATTGAACTTAAGGGATTCATTCTCAATACCATTAACAGCTGCTGTGTGTTTGTCTGATTGTTCACATTTTCGTTTGAGTTGTAAATACAGACAGACACCTCATTTGTCTCTCGGGACCATAAAACCCTGCAAAAGGCTTCACCTGGAGGGAACATGTCCTGCAATCTGTTTTCTGAGTGGTATACTGTCACTTATTGGTCTCCCTCACATAATAATAAGGTCAGACATGACATTCTGCTACTTTCTGGGCAATAGGCCCTTCCTTCCCACCTCTGACAATCACATCCTAAGCCCATGAGTCACTTTCACATGTGTGTTTCCACCAAAGGAGCTTTGAGGATCACCTCCACCTGATTTATGGCTGAGGAAATAGCAAATGGCAGACCACAGAGTTCGCTGCTGAAGCCCAAGAACTCCCAAAAGGGGACATGCAAGTGTAAAGTATTCATCCAATCCCTACCACCATAACCGCCCTTTAACCCCCACAAAACCATGTTCTGATAGTTTCATAATCTTTTCACTGGACTCCAAAACATTCCCTGATGTCCACCCAACCAGCTGCAGTCTCCATTATGTGGTCTAAGCCAGTACTTTGAAGGATCAGTCAGAAAATATCTATATAAATTCATCACCATCAAACCTAATGTCTCGAACAGACAACAATCTCAATGTAGGTTATGTAGGAAAGAGCAAGAAGAACAGAACTGGTGAAAACATGGGCTGTTAACACCCTGTTCACACATATATATAAAGCATATACAAAAGGCTAAACAGGACTGTAACTAAACTGACCTCTTTAGCCTCTCCCTCCTCAGGCTTATAGGAGACAAGGTACTTGCGAACGGCACCAGGAGCAGCATCCCAGTTAAGCATCATGGTGCTGTGGGTGACATCACGAACCCTCAGTTCGCCCGCAGGTGGTAGGGGCACTGAACGAGAAACAGAAGGTCAATGAATGAGTTCACAGTGGCCCCAGTACAACAGATATCAACAATAAACATTAGGTCATGTCAGCTTCATTAAATACATGCTACATTAATGAAATTAATTTATGATTCAGTGACTACATACAGGTGACTCCCTGCTTGGTCAGTGGTTCACTTGCTGATTCTCCATGCAGAGCGAAAAGGGACAGCGTGTAGGCCGTGTTGGGGTGCAGCCTCCCCAGCTGGACATCAGTTGTATCTCCTCCCACTCTGATCTTCAAGGGAACCAGACCAAACAAACAACATAAGGTCAGAGGGGAAGTGGATGACAGGGAATCCTCAGTGACATTTGGATGAGAACATTGAGAGAAATTTTTTTTGCGGCGCATCAGCTGGATCCGGTTTTGACCCACTGGGTTTGACACCTCATGAACAAATAATGATGTTCCCTTGGCAGAGTGAGCTCATGGTTCACCCACCCCTTTGTGACTAACAATGTTCCTCTGTATTTTCCCCTTCTGCTTTGCCTGCTGAATGGTGAGGCAAACACTGGTGGCTTTGTAAAATGGTATTTCAGTGTGTGACATCTGTATTTTGTCAAAAAACTGCTGACAGTAGGTTGTACGTGTTTACGTGTGTTCAGTGAATATGAATGCCTGCAAGCAAGTGTGTTTTCATCCACCCGTAAACACATGATCATGTGCTCATTTTTTACCTTGTCCAAATCTGTCCTATCCACAGCTGATTGGCTGCATGCCCCGTTCACTCACTCACTCACTCACTCACTCACTCACTCACTCACACTGTGTTCTCAATGCTCTCACAACGGCTCTTACCTCCTGCTCCAGGGACGGCTCAGTGGCATTGATAGCGCTGTAGAGCAGCATGTAGCCCGTAGCACCCACCGCCTCCTCCCACCTCACCCGCATGGTGGTGGTCTTTTCATCATATATGTCCATCCTCCTCACGGCACTCAGGGGCACTGGATAACCAGGCAATGACGTTAAAGGCAGCAATTAGCAAGCATACACATATGTTCACAGGAATACATAGATATTCACAATTTTCTCTGTGAGTTTTTTTGATTTCAGGGAGCTTCCTCTGGCTTATTTTGTACGTCATTTAAACTGCATGACCTCAACAATCAGTGTGGTTTTATATGTGGTTTTATAGATACTAAATAACACTATTAAATCTTTGTGCTATGTTTGTATCAGCATAATAGGGTTACATCTAAGACAGGGATCAAAGATCAGTCAGCCAGTTATTGTTCAGATAGTTTACATTACCGTAGACAAATTCCATCGTACATGGATCTTGATCTTTTTAAATCAAATGATACGACCCTAGAGGTAAGACATAAACATAGAAAGAGAGGACATACATGTGGTCTCGGTTCCTTTAAGAGGCTCACTGCTCTCCTCTCCCACCACGGAGTAGACGTTGACCAGGTACTCAGTCAGAGGGTTGAGTTTCTGGAGAACCACCGTGGTCTCAGTACCATCCACATACACCTAATAACAGAGACAATAGTTAGATGACTGCAGCTGAAGTAGTAATCTGTAGGATTCCTCTGTAATGTCTTTGGCACAAAACTTTCATTTATGAGTCAAATCTTTAATGAAGTCTGAGTGTCTGCAGATACTTTCTCTAAATAAACAATGGCATTTTTGTTGAGGGAGCGATAATCAATTAAGGAGCAAAACAATCAAAAGCTCCATCTATTTACTGGATAGACTTGTGCACTTTGGAAAGCCTTCCAATTTAAACCAGAAAACCCCCTGACAGATTTTCACTGGCCTGAAACTCAACATGTGCTTCAATTCCAGATCCATAAACAATAATAAAACCTCACTCCACTTTGTTCACTATTAAACAAAACCATGGGAGCTGCTGGACAAAAACAAACATCTCCTACACGTAATTAGATTCAGACACCAAAAATGCATCTAATCCGCACATTGTGAAGCCAAGACCCTGCTGGCCGGTAGAGCTATCACTCGTGACGTCACTATTTGCTCTCTAATCTTCTAAACTGAGAGCTGTGTGTTTTTTTTTCCTTGCCCTGTGTCAGATCCTAATGTAATGAGACACCCACGCAGCCAGACGCCAACACAAACAGGAGGCTGGAAATAGAAGCTTGAGTTGGAGTTTCCCATTAGGATCAGAAACAGTGGGTCGGGACACCATTAAGCCGACATCCGTTCAATACCCACACAGGGAGACACGCTTCACTCGCTGCTAATTTTTGTGTGATTGAATTAGTGGCAGTCAAGACTGAGAATCTGGCAGATATACCTGCAGTGGGCGTCCAGACAGAGTCATGTACTCCACACGGTATTGCTCCACTGGGCCTTCAGGAGCAGTCCAGGTGGCTCTGAAGGACTGGTGAGTCACATCTGATGTCACCAGATCAGTGGGAGCATCCAGTGTGCCTCCTATTTAGGTGTAAGCATTGAAAGATAGAAACTGCAAATGCTGCCATCACAGTGAAGATTATACATTGTCATACTAGAATATGTGATTCATTTAGCTAATTACGACACAACCTTTGAGATTCTCATAAATTAGCTTAGCATATAGCTTATCACTAAATGTGGAAACAGATAAAAACATGTCTATTTGGTAACAAGTCCTGATATTGCCTTGTTCACACCATAGTAGTGTTGAGACTCTAACCACATCCTCTCCAAGTTCCCCAGTACCCGCTTTTTCATTTAATTAAGGAGCAGACAGTTCTCCTTCCTCCTTTCCAAGTAGGAAATAATATCTGCAATGATTTTCAAGAGCTTGGCTGGTTCTTAGCTTCTAGAGTTGCTTTCCATGGTGGGCCAGACATGTAACTGTCTGTGGGTACACTATGTTTATACTGCCCATCAAATGTCTGGGAACAGAGCAGTTGGCTCTGACAATGCAGTAAGTAATTATTATTAGTATTTGTAAAGTAGAAGACTTGCAAATCTGTCGTTGCTTCCTTCATTTTGAGCAGTGAAGGATCTGAATACTCTAATGTGATCTTGCACATACCTGGTCCCTTGACACTGTTACAGAGGTTGTCAGTAAGATTGTCCACAATGTCCAACAGGAAGGAGAAGTCAGCCACGTTGTACATGTGAATATCATCCGGATCAGAGGCAATGGACCTCAACTCATTCTCGTCAGCATTCTTCACACCTAAACAACAATGACTGAGTCAATAGTCATCGGTAGTTTGATACATATGGGAGTTTTACTTCACACAATCAATCTATGCAAGTCCAGAGAAGTGAGTTCCCCTTACCGATGGCATACAGCTCAATGCCCTGATCGCGCAAGCTCTGAGAGAAGATATTGACGTCATCCTGGGATTTGCCGTCAGTGACCAACACACCGATCTTCCGAGAGTTGGGTCGCATCCCGACATTTTCTTTGAAATTGTTCTGGAGGATGTACTTCAAAGCCAGACCTGCAATGAATACAATGTGCATTTATCACCCTGATTGCAACCTAAGCTGATTCATGAGGAATCAGAGGAGAACACAAATGGACAATTTAGTACCAGTCAAGGTGTTTCCGCCTTTGTAGGGCAGGTTAGCCACAGCTTCCAGGAGTGAGTCCCGGGTTCTATGAGCGTCCAAATGCCATTCAGTCTTGGGGTCTCCACTGTACTGAGCAAGACCTGTAGACAGCACACCTGTTAGACCAACTCAAAAAGTCAATAGTTGTATTATTACTAATAATTAGTTAACGGATAGACCCACCAATTTGGACCCTTTCGGGGCCAATGTCAAAGACTCCCACCATACGGGCGATGAAGGCGCGAATGGTCTTGAAGTTGAGACGTCCAATACTCCATGAGCCGTCCACCAGCAGCACAATGTCAGCCTGCGCAGTGGTCTTACACATCACATCTGAGAGGGAGGGCAGAAGTTCATGTGTCATAACTCGACGAAAGGGACAGTTTCAAATGAGATGTACTTCAACTGTCATGTACCCACAATGGTGTGCTCTGAATTACAATGATGTAGGTGTTCAAAGAAATATGAGAGTAAAAGGAAAGAAGGAAAGGAAAGTTCATGACATAAAATTTCATTTTGAGAAAAGGACAACAAAACAATTTCCACAATGCTACACAAGCATCTCCACAAACAAGCAGTAAAGCATTATGTCTACTTTCTTCCTTTACTGGGAAAGTTTTATCAGAGAACTTTGATTTTCCAGGTGTTATAATTATCATCTTCTTGTCTGGTGGCATGTCGAGGCAGCATTTCTCTCAGTTGTTCTTTTATGGATCCGTGAGTCAGTCCCAGAGGGCATATCAGGAGAATGCATCCTTGATGGCCCTTGGCATATCAAAGGTCTCCACTGGAGAGAGTACTGAGCAGCAAGGTAATATTCACATCCTGTTTTCCATACAGCTGTGTGATGACAAGGAACGCATCTGATCCTCGGCACCTAAAAGGAGGCTGCAGATGTGCAACGGGGGATAGGCAGATGTTGCACTAACTGCTACTGTCTGCAACTGAAAACAGGTTATATATTTGATTTACAGATTGGTTTGCTCACACACAAAACCCGAACCCAACCCCTTTGACAGACAACCAGCTGCCAGGCTTACAGAGAGAGAGAAAGTGAAGAGGTACTAAAACATATCTGCCAACATATCTCCAACAGGTAGGTCTGTTACAGGTATAGATATGTAAACAATAGAATCTGAGATTTCATAAGACCATTGGCTATCAATTGGCTAGGATGAGATGAAAAAAGGGAAAATTATACAAAGGTACATTCTAATGTAATTTAAAATATCTCTTAATGAATTAGGACAAGGAGAATGTTACTTCAGATTTTTGCCACACCTACAACTTTATTTCCCCTTGGAGCTCCAGAGGTTTGCTGAGAAGCGACCTGTAGCCAATAGAAGGTACAAGGGAGACTGGGATTTGGAGCTTGGAGCTGTCAGTGGATCTGTATCTGCCTCCCTATTAGGACCGGGCCTGCAGCTGAGCGGTCAAGCTGACCTTTTCCAGTTCCTTCCAGCAAACACAACAATTTTCCTCTTCTCACACTTACTGCCTGCCTCGCTCACTGTGACTCAAAAGGTAGTAAAATGTTTTATAACTGCAAACAGATTATACGCGTATGGGTTGAGTCTAGCCTGGCTGTACTTGGACTGGAAATAAAAAGCGGAAGCCCAAAGTGACACAATGAAGAAAGAAAAGGGCAGACAGATGGAATTGCCATTACATCTGTTATTTCATGAGACAATTAGCTTTGAGGAAAGGTATTTAGAGAAACTCTTCAGCTTTTATTGGGCATGGGTTTGGGGTGTATTTTCCTCCAGTGTTTGACTGTTGCTGCCCAGAGACATAACATACTGGAGATACTGCTTTAAGGTGATGACAGGCATAGTAATAGACTGACTAAAACCATTTTGGTTGTTTGTGTTCTAGTTAGTTTTAGCATACAACATGTTTTCTCTGTTATTCCTTTGATGATATAGTATATTTTCATCATAGAACTGTAGGTTTTATCATTTTACCTGGTGGCGTAACAGGTGAAGGCTCAGGTATGTCGATGAGAGTGGTTTTCTCCTCTCCAGCCAATGGCATACTCTCTCCTCCATCAAACATACCAAACACATTCACATTGTATTTGGTACCAGCTCTGTAGAACAAAAAAACAAAACAAAACAATGATTCTCAGTTTGTACATAATCTACTGGGGAATATTGTTCAAAGCTGAAGATGAAAATGAGAAATCAGCCCGAAGACACACCTGAGCTCCTCCAGCACCACAGTATTGTCATAGGGGCCAACCTGAAGTTCCCCCAGGTCAATATCATCCCCTACAGGGTGGAAAGTGACTTTGTAGCCCCTAACATCACCAGGAGCATGGTCCCAGGTAACACGGAAGCTGGTCTTGGTAGGCTCTGAAGTTTGGAGGTTCCTAGGACCTTTGAAAGGCGACACTGGAGAGAGGAGACAAGCATAGTGTAGATTGACTAAACAGGACAGTCCTGCATGGTTAAAATACTGTATAATGAAGATAAAGAACAAATACGTACATTTACTGCAATATTATCTTTTAGTGTGAGTTGGTTATGATTGTGATGAGGATGTAGTTGAGTTTGTAAATGACAATCAAACTTTTCCTAAACTTGGCAACAGACAGAGTAACATTTGTGGTGTGGTGAATGATAGACGTAACGTACGTGTTGTTCCTACTCCTTGCCTTGCTTTGCCTTCTCCGGAACGGTACACTGGCAGGACGGTGATGTCGTAGGTGGTGAGGGGAGTAAGGCGTCTCAGCACAGTGGTAGTCGTGCCACCGGGCACCTTGGCTGCTAGCTGGCGCCCTCCAGCCTGGGGTTTGTATGTAACACGGTAGTTCAGCACATTTCCAGGTGCCGCCTTCCATGTCACCTTCATGGTCTTCTCTGTCTCCTCTGAGACAACAATTGCTCTGCCGGCGGCTGAGACTGCAAGGAAGGAAAAAAAGGAACAAAGGTATAAGGAGCAGGAATGATGAATGGATGGTCTGAGGGAAAATGTAGACTTTGGGCCTTGTTCAGATGGGAATCTGTACTAAATGTGTGCTTAACCGCCTATGTTTCCAACATACCTTCGGAAATATAAGCAGCGTGGCTTTCCTGCTGGTAAGTAAACTAAACAGTAACATGCTTGGCTACCTCACAGTCTTTCATCTGGATATCTGTTCAGTTTCCACATGCGTGTGAATACAAAACCACCCAAATATTTCTGATTTTCAGAAGTATACATTGAACAGGCCCAGATTTACATGATTGATTGTGTTTAGTTGGTGGGTTTGGGAGCCAGGCTTAGAATTTGAGCAAACCCATAGTTTTCATTTTTCCATTGTGTGTCCATAGAGTGTTTCTTATTTTTTTAGAACAGGAAGGGCAAGTGTGAATTGTCAGAGGCCTCGAAACGAGCTGAGGAAAATATTCAGGACGCTCACTTTTATTAACGGAAAAACGCAGGACATCCAAGTTTGCCGTATGTGGCTCAGCCCACTGAGACCTGTGATTTGTGTAGAGCGCAAGAAAAGAGAGCGACAGATAGTGGGTGCTAAGTGAGGGAAGGGAAAAGCAGAGTGAACATTTAAGTCTACAAAGCCATCTCATGGTTGTGTTTGCTGTGCATGCCACCTCTCACGACTTGGAATTTTTTTCTTCCTTGCCCATTTCACTAAACTGATGGACAAATTCCCTCCCAAACGAGTTTCCGCTCAATGTACTTTTTCTCATCCAAGCATGAGTGTAGTCTAACAAGGGAGAGGCCATTGTTATATCTGTCCTGCATCTCTCATGAAAACAGGGTCCAGGTGCGCTGGCCATTACATCACCTCGTACGTCCATATAACACACGTGCACAGTCTTAAAGATGTGCACGCAAAGTCTCAATAGTCTTGATGTCTCAAGCGAATGCCAACAGTTATGACGTTATCTCATGGCTCCACAGAAGAACAGAACAGAAGAAGTGTCGCTGACAGATCCCCATTTCTACATAAAACCCAGAAATGGTGCTTGCAGCTAAACTTTATTTGGTGGATAATATTTTAGCCTGCGTCACTGCCCCAGATTTTTCAGCGATCATCTTCCGTAACTTAAGAGGCAAATGAAACTTTAAGGCAAACGAAGTGTTTATGACATGAAAGTTTAGAGCTGCATTCTTGGCTTTTAAAACGATCATCGTGACAGTTTCACATGAAAAAACTGTTTAGCTGTCCCATTGTGGTCATAGAGCTTTAATGGCTTTTATGATGGCAGAGTTAAATCCCAATTTCACACTTTCTAGGTAACCTCAAGCCGAGACATCCAGAAACTCATAAAAAAAATATAGCGCAGAGGAGGGAAACAGGAGCGGTGGAGCTTCAAAAAGAGACAAAGAAAGAGAGAGAAATAAGGGATGTAGCAAGCAAAAAAATAAGAAAAGTAAAGAATATATAGAGTAAATGGAGGATTTATGGGAGTTAAAGCAGCTAGGGTAACTTACTATCTGTGGTTTCCTCTCCGACCAGCGGCTGGCCCTCTCCATGGCCGTAGCCAGCAAACACAGAGACCTGATAGCGTGTCTCTGGGGTGAGACCATCCAGAACTGTGGCAGTGGTGTCTCCTGTTATTGTCTTTTCCCCAGCCTCTTCAGTGAACAGAGACTTCCACCTGATCCGGTACTGACGAACATTACCAGGGGCTGCGGTCCAAGACACAGCGAAACTGGTGTCAGTGACGTCCCTGGTCACCAAGTCTCTGGGTGAACCAAGCTCTGTGGATAGATGGAAAGGAAAAAAAACATTAGTAACAGAGGTTGGAGTATTACATCTGCCTTTGCATAATGGATATGGAAATAGAAAAGCAAGCAGTGTTTACTCTACAAATTTCTCAGGATTTTCTTTGTTTTGATTTGCTCCGATGAATATTAACTGAACTAAGACGGTGGCGTTAAAATGCTTCAGCTCACTCCAGCCCAGCGATGGCTTTGTCCAGGTGGTGTTGATTTTTAATGCAGATATATGGAGGTTTGAGGAAGTGAGCGAGACACGAAATGGACAAAACGAACAACCCCCGTGATACACCACCAACAATCACTCATCTGTCTCCGCTTTAACCCCTCAGGATCTGTTTGAACAACCTGATTTTCTCCCTTCTTAATCAGAGACTGCTGGAAAAATCTCTGCAAAACTAATCACAAATCACATATCCTCAGTGCCTCTCCCAGCAACGCTTTAATTTTCCATCGAAACAGAGGAAACCAGATCCACAAAAGTGTGTTTGCTACAATTGCAGATGTTGCGCTCCCCCCTTTCTCTCCTTCACTCTCTTTTCCTGAGAGACCACCATTAAAGGAGGCAGGCGCAGAAACAGAGTGGAGGGAATTTTGTGTTGGTGTTTTCGTGATGAGCAGCCAGCACACACTTGGCTGAGAGGGATGCCCATGTTGAGATGGACTCTCAACACTCTGGGCCTGGCTGCCATATAGAGGATATGTATCCACCACAGGAGGATAGGCCGCCATGCATAGCCTCCCACACAACCTCTGGAATCATAATCCTCAGTCAAGCCCCTAACCCACTACATGCCAGCACCTAATGACAATATAATCGCAGGCAGAGCAGAGATGCTGGGTGGTCTCTCTTAAACCTTATTCATCAAACCTCACCAAATGAGTTGTAATAAAAAAAAAACCCCATTGCAAAGAATGAGACGCAACACAAAACTACAAGTCCAATGCATAATCATTTGGAAATCTAAAGAGAGCGTAGAGCACAAAAGGCTGTCAGCCTGCGAGTCCCTCTCAGCATCAATCCATTACAGATGAATTGGACACCGATCTGAACAGGATTAACTGCAGCAGCCATGTTGGCCAAGCAGAGCAATCTGCACTTTGAGAGCAAAGATATGAAGAGTAACGGCCGCGACCACAAATTAATGGAGAGTTCCAGATTTTGACCGTGGACCATGAAAACAGTAAGGACCACTAATAAATACCCAGATCATTCCATCAAAAGGGTAATCTTTGCCAGCAGAAAAGGAAGAACTTGACTGACTTTTACAGCTGTGTGTGAACCGAGGGCAATAGAATCAGAAGGAAATGAGTTCTGCAGACAGTGGCTCCCTTTTCATCAATACTTGCAGACAAGCTAAAGAGAAGGAGCCGCTCCAAGAAGCAAAGCACACATACACGAAACACATGGTCCACAGACCTAGCAAAAGTTTTGGTCTGATTGAAATATGTGAATTTACAATCTGTCAATATATTAATTGTCAGTTTTTAAATTTATATTGGTTACATAACAGTATGTTTATATGTAACTACATTGCTGCAGGGAATTACAGTTGTATTTATATATATATAAGAGAGATATGTATACAAGCACACACGTGTAACTTCATAATAATAATTTAAAAAAATCTGCATCTCCTTATCTTAGTATTTTTCTCAAACCCCCAAAACTGCTTCCCACCCTTCAAGGAGAAGGCTACTCTCAAATTAAGACCTGAACAAGACCAGATCATACATTCACATTAAAGCCTCACCCATGTTTCTAGAAAACCACATATGACACAACTGAAAATCATCTAGAGAGATTTGCTGCAGGGGCATGTGCTGACATAACCTTCACATCTGCAGCCAAAGATGTCTAAAGCTTGAAAATATAAATGACTGCACTTATGGAAAAAAAACCCATCAATGCCAGCAGGCATGGAAAATGCACAGAAAGAGTCTATCAGCACTGTTTTACATGGATTGATAGACTCAGTGTCTTTATGCACAACCTTTGTATTGGATAGTAGTTATTTGGATCACAGACACTGAGTTAAAAGACCCAGCTTAGCTGTGTTTTACTCTTACTCAGGCTCATTCTGGAAATTTCTCCAAAATCACCGCAGGAAATACATAGCTCCCTCAAACTGCCATCTCAGCGCTGGCACCCCCACTTTAAACTTCCCTCACTGTACTGCTCTTGGTTGACTAAGACATACTGTATGTCTGAGCCACAAAGATGAAGCCTTCAGTGTCTGTGCGCCAAGGTTTGTCCGTCTCTGGCCTTTTACCTCAAAGGACCTTCAGAGCAGTGGAGAAAAACAGTCTGGCAGAACCACTGAAAGAGCCTGGCACTGCCTAAAAGTTCCCAAAGGCATTGGTTTAAGAGGAAATCAAACCAAGATGCCACAGTTTCACCTGCTGTTGTGCTGCTCTGCGAGTTAAAGATAGTAAAAAGAATCTAAGTCCCTCTGGCACATGGCAAAACATTTGCGGTGCCATGTAAGTAATTAGTAATTGGTTACTTCAGAGATGGGTACAATGGTTCCTTCAGGGGTTGATCATATGGCCTTATGGGCTGAGTTTTTTATACACCAGGTCACCCTGAGGCGTCCTGCTTCACATTTTAAAGTATTTATTTCTCTACTCGTCCTCGCCCTCTCTCTGCCTCTGCCTGTCCTTTGCCCCACCCTGGAGGAAGATGAACAGACAGTTCTTCAGACCAGACAGACAACTCACACAGCTTTCAAGCTCCTCTTAGGTAACATCTTCCACATGTAGAATAAAACTCCCTCTTCTTAAGTAAATAATTTTGCCATGTTTGTGTATAATATCCACAGTTGGGATATTCATCCAAGCATTCCCTTTGACACCTTCTCTGTCCTCCTTCTGAGTCATTTCAGGATGTTATAATTCTGTCCTACTCAAGGCTCCTGTATTGGCTACCATCCACTGTTAGCCACAAGGGATGTCTTTGTGCGAGCCACTCTCTTCCAGTTCTCGCCTACATGGACTTCACAGAGAGGGTCACTCAAAATGAGTGGCACTCAAGACAATGAGATCAGTGTTGAAGTATGCTGACGTCATGACAGCTTAATAGCGCTGGCTAAACAAAGTGCTTTGTCATGGGTCTTTTTCCTGTGGGGGTGTGTGGCTGATGACAGCACAGATTTGACCAGTGGAAACTAACTCTATAATCAAAACCAAGCCCTTTGCTCAATGTGGGAACAGAGAAAAAAAAGAGGAAAACACAGCAAAGAAAAACCCTTTCTTTCAAATTCTTGCAGTCACCAAAACGTAAACAAAGATCCACTATTCTAGTTGTGAATTCAAAGTTGAAGGTTTGTTCATTTTTCTAAAGAACACCTTCTGAGCCAAAGTCCTCTTATGCAACCTACTGACAGGTTCATGTGGTCTGCAATAAATATTCCTGTTGAATAAGAACACACCGGGCACTGAGGACCTCACCACTGCCAGGAGTGTAAGGAAGCAACATTAATGAACAAGAGGTCCGCTCTTGCTATTGTGATGAATAGAATAGCTTGGATGTGTCTGTGTGTTCAAACTGTTTTCAGAGAGGAGTTCACTTCAGGTTGAGCTAAACATGGACGCAATTAAAGACTGTGACTGTGCTGTTTTCATCTTGTTTTCATCAAAAGGTTGAAAAACAGTGACTTTCTGAATTAGACACCAAAAATAAATAAATAAATAAAACAATGCCTAGTTTGTCCTCTCTGTCTTTTCATTGATAGTTTAAGCACAACAACTATATGCCTTATCAGACAACAATCATCATCTTTAAACCAAGCAAATGATCCCCATTTTAATGGATAGTCCAACTATAAACCATTATATCCAGTATAGCATATTGGGGCAAACTTCCCACTATAATTTAATGTCCAACCGGGGGAAGTCTTCTGATTTCATGCATAGTTTACTAGTTTTGCAGCCACAAGTGGAGCTGACTAAAAACCAGAGACATTCCCCTCTGTGGGATACAGTACCTTGGTTGTTGTTTTGCCCTCCCATAGCTAAGACCTCCCTCCTTCTCTCAAAACAGATCTCTTTGACTTCCTTTCCTGTGGTGTGACACTACAACAATTCCTCCTCCCACTCTGTGAGAAATCAAAAGAGGACCTCTCACCCCCAAAGCCTCCATCCCCTCCCCACTATGTGCCCCCTTCATTGTCTATAAACTATCCTCTATATATACAAAAATGCTCAACCACAGATTGCATCCAGCTTACCAGTAACTAAAATGTGGTAGTGACCTTTGTCAGATGAGCTAAACTGACAGGTAAAGTGCAGGTGGAGTAATACAGTATCTGAAATTCGTTATAAAATATTCCCCATATGTCTTATAAACCACTGTAAAACAATAAATCATACATCCCTGACAGGCTGAGATGTAAAGCTATTACCAGGCAAGCATAGGGCTGTCAAAGTCTGTTCCAAGCCATTTCATTAGTTTTCTAGGTTTACAAGCATCCCCCACCCATTTCCACCTCACTGCCTTCATGGGCGGCAAAGCCACCCTAACCCTCAGTCCATGCCAAAAAAATTACATCAAGAGCCACATTCCTGTCTTTTCCCCTCTAACCACAGCCCGTATACTCAACCAACCTTGCAAAGTCAGAGCACAACTTCCTTAAATCTGATGTAGTTGCCTGTGAGAAATATGAGATGCTACATTATTGAAGGGACTTCTAGAGAGACAAATGACCTAATTTCAGTTTTACACCACGCAGGACTTTGAAAAACTATAAATACTAATGAACAACAAAATTTCCCTAAGTGTGCATGCCTAAATCTCTGAGGTTTCTTTCCTCTGGAAAAGAAGCTGAGCACAATAATACATTTGTCTATTCAGCAGTACCCACTTGCTGAGCCCACAGCCACAAAGCGTGCTTCACATTTCTGTCACACATTGGCTACAGAAATAATCCTACCATGCTTCAAAGATTTCAAATTAGACATTAGCAATGTGACTTTCTCTCTTACCTTCTAAAGTGGTTCCTGTGCCCAGAAGAGGATCACCCAAACCGGAGGAATAGCGAGCACTAACAAACAGCTCATATTCAGTGCTTGGTTTTAAGTTCTTCAGCAGAGCCTGGGTGTTATCTCCTTTGACCGATATCTCCTTCCTCTCACCGCCGTCAGCAGGTTTGAAGGCGATACGATATTGAAGGACATTTCCTGGAGCAGCCTGCCATGCCAGTTTCATTGTAGATATGGTCTCGTCAAAGACACGAAGGTCACGAGGAGAGCCACGGACTGAAAGGAAACAAAAACGGATCAGACACTAATTCATTCCAGGTTTCGCACAAGTGTTTGCCACTTGCTCTTAAGAAATTACTTCCTAATGACCAGTAGCTTTTCTGACTCACCTTCCTTAGTGGTACCATCGATCTGCATCTCATTCCCTAGGCCAGTAGCATACTCAGCAGACACAGACACACGGTAGGTGGTAATGGGGAAAAGCTCCTGGAGGACCATGGTGGTTTCAGTTCCAACTGTCTGTGCCTCCAGTGTCTCCCCAGCACCATTCAGTGGAACGTAGGACAGGCGATACCTGATCACAGAGCCTGGAGCAGGTTGCCATGACACCCTAAAACTGTTTGTTGTCTCCTCTGTAACTCGTAAGTTTCGTACACTCCCTTGTTCTGAAAAGAAAAGAATTTACAGATGCTAAATATTCTCATTTTGATTACTTTAGCTGTATTGGGTCAAATCCAAGGAAATCTCTCTTACCTTCAAGAGTGGTCTCTTCACCGGTCAAAGGGAAACTGTCTCCTTTATCATACTGAGCAAAGACGTTGACTTCATAAGCAGTGAGGGGATAAAGGTGGGGCAGAACAGCTGTGGTGGTATCTTTAGGCACTGCCAAGGAAATGTAGTCTCCGGTGACATCTTCAGCCTTGCGGAAACGCACCAGGTAAGACAAGACAACGGCAGCAGGGGCTGTCCATGTGGTACGGAAGCTTCTGGAGGTAATTTCAGAGAACTGCAAGTCTCTGGGTGGAAGCAGACCTGGAAATCAAAGATTACTTGTTGAGAAAGTGTGTCATTGAAAGGCAGTGTATGGACCCTGATCATGTTAATGATCATATTTTGCTATAAATCTGTTAAGTTTAAGGAACTAATGAAGCTCTTTGTAATTCCTTTCTCCTCTCTGTCCATTGCCTTGGCCAGGGAAATTACCTTCAATTACCAGCAGCAATGAAAAGCAAAGCATTGATGTAACCTTGTTCAGCTGACAAGGTTAAAAAAATGTTAAAAAAAAATGTTTAAAAAAAAAACAGGCATGGAATGGTACACTCACTAATTGGTGTGTGTTTTGGGACTACAGGCTTCAGTATCAATAAGCATAGTGTGTGAAGTGATGTCATTTTTACACTGTGTGGAACAGCCACAGCTCTATTCTCTCTCTCTCAGAGGGGTAGCCATAATTATCAAGTCAAAATAGTACAGTTGTTCCAGTCGATGTAAGTGATAACAAATGGTGTGATAGAGCTCATTCAAGAAGCAAGCTGTATGGTTCTGTGGTATGTTTATTGGCAGGCTATGGTAGAGTGAGTTGATTAAATTTAGCTTGTACATTGTCTGACAGCAATTTACACAGTGTAATAATGCTGTGTTTTGCTTTTCCTTGATTTCACTGGCTCTTCTCCACCAGCAGACAGTCAGATGTTACAGTGTCTAATAAAGGGACCAACATGAAGTTGCTAACATACTTAGCAAATGGAAATGGTCCAAAACGGATGCCAAGAAGTCACGAGCATATTACGCGGCTACCCTTCAAGTAACAATTAGCATGTCATGATATTCTATCCTCCTACTTACTTCTCTTTTTGATGTTGAGTAGCTCCTGTTCAATCCTCAGACAGATGGACTGAGTCAGCTCCTTGGAAATCCTCTGGAAGGCATCAAAGTCCTCCACCTCATAGACGTGCGTGTCTGCTGGGGGATTAGCAATGGCCTCCAACTCAGACCTCACTGCATCCTTCACACCAACGGCAAAGATCTCCACATCGATATTCCTCAGGTTGGTGGCTGCGTCCTTAAAAGAGTCTGATGACTTTCCATCTGTGATCAGGACCATGACACGGGGGACATTCTGTCTTGCTCCACGGGAATTGATAAAGATCTTCTCCCTGACATAGGTCATGGCCTTGCCAGTGTTAGTGGAGCCTCCACGGTAGGGGAAGGTGCGCACAGCTTTGACAACAGCATTAATATCATGGTGGGTGTTGAGGGCAAACTCAGTGTGTGGGTCGCGACTGTACTGGACCAAGCTAATCTGGACCTTGCTGGGGCCGATGTCAAAGGAATTGACCAGAACCTCCAAGAAGGCACGGACTTTGGCAAAGTTTTGTAATCCAATACTGTACGAACCATCAACAAGAAGGACCACATCAGCCTGCACATCCACTCCCAGAGAGCACTCTTGAAAAAGACAAGAAATCACAGGTTAATTTAATGAAATGAAATTTAATGAAAACAATGTGATTAAGTAAAATCTAACCTGAAAATAGTCAAGAAAAGATGACATGTCACACACAATCAATTTATCTTACCTGTTGACACCTTGACAGGTTGGGTCTTCTCCATCGCCTGGATGGGTTCACTGGGAGTCAGACCTTTGAGGGCATACAAGGTGATCTCATACTCAGTCTCAGGGGAAAGGTCACGGACGTTGATGGATGTCTGAGTGGGTCCAATGTATAGCTCTTGGCGTTTCATTCCAGGTAACATGGGAATGAGCGTGAGCTTGTAGCCTGTGATTTCATCCATGGAGATATCCCATGTCACTCTCATTGACTTAGATGCAATTTCAGTGACCTGCAGGTTAGAGGGTGGCTCCACCACTGAGGAAAAAAAGTCAAAGGAAATGAGAAAATGTTGAGCTGGGCTTGTAAGATGTATCTTAAAAATGCTAAGCTAAGGGGCATTTCATGTCAAAACTATATTGTACCACATTTAATAAAGATCACTTGACTCACTTTCATCTCCGCTGACCAGAGAGCTGAGCTGGTCATCAACACCGGAGCACACCTCTGTGATGATCTTTTTCTGTACCTCTTGGATCAGGTCAAAGTTGGGAACATTGTACACATGTTTGTGATGAGGTGAGGAGGCAATTTCCCTTAGCTCATCCTCATCTGCTCCTTTGATACCTAAGTGGGAAAATGTGAGGTACAACAATGTTAACTCATGTTTTATCTCACTGTCTGCATTACAGATGTGGAAGACTGTTGACGGTTTTAGAGTATTGTGTGGGTCAGAAAAAAACATCAGTACCTGACTTTTACCAAGTCAAATATCTCACAAAGAACAATCAGTGGAAAATCTAATGGCTTCCAAGAACAGACAGACTTTCACATGGTAGAGCGCAATTCAATGAAACACTGAATAACAAACCATACCTAGGACAAATATTTCCACTCCAATGTTCCTAAGTCTTTTAGCATGCTCCTCCACTGGGTCCTGGGATTTTCCATCAGTGATGATCATGGCTACCTTTGGAAAACCTTTTCGGGATCCAGCTTCCTCCGTGAAGATGTTTCTCAGCAGGTAATCTATGGCATCACCTTGAGACAGAAATGTATCTACATGTGTATTTTTGAATACTTCTCTTGCATGCATAAGGTCACATCATTTATGATCACATATAAATGATTTTTCACATAAAAACAATGAATAAAATCACTAACAACCATACAAACCCATATTGGCTCACTTGCAGAAGCGTACAAATCTACTAAATTCTACCTTTCTGCGAATGAGCACCTTACCTGTCATAGTATTTCCTCCCTTGTATGGCAGGGAGTTGATGGCTTGGAGCAGGTCTCCTCTTCTGGTGTAACGGGTGAGAGGGAACTCTGTGCGGGTATCTGTGCTGTACTGAACCACGGCCACCCGTGTCTTGTCCTCGCCAATGTCGAAGGCCCCTGCCAGGGCTGCGATGAAACTGCGGATGTGCTTAAAGTTTTCTCTGCCCACGCTCCATGAGCCGTCCACCAGAAAAACCAAATCTGCTATTGCACTGACCGAGCACTCTGGAGACAGATATTGATATTGGAGAAATAAGAAAGTCAGTCTGGAATAGAAACATTCGGAAATTATGTAACACAATTTGACTGATCCAGATTAGGAAGAGTTTGGCATTTGTGGTTAATGATTTGTGTAAAAACTAAAAGCACATCCTTTATGTCTCAAGTGGCAAGCCAAAAATGTGCCAATTAAGGTATGGCCGCAAAAGCTTGGTCTTGGAACAATATTTTCAAACTGGCCCATTTCTTTTTCTGTCCGTCTAAATAAAATCAAACCCTTGACAGTTAGTTGGATAACTCAGAGAAATGCATTCTGACATCAAAGGAAATATCAACCAGTGCCAAGCAGAGGACTGGTATAGCCATTCCAGTAGACAGAGTTAAAAATGTAGCTTTATAGACTAAACATTCAGCAGAGGTTCCACCAGCAATGTTCACTTTTATACTTTCAAATCCTACGGAGCTTTAAATCATAAGAAATTCTCTGGAACATACAGGATGACTCTATTGAAATAATTGGCAGGGCTTATGTGGATGGACTTTAATCTTCGTTCCCCTAGGTCTCATTGACTCTAAATTCTGTTCCTCACATCTCATAAGCCTCATTTTTAAAAGGCCCATCTTTCTTCCTCAAAATTCCCTGACCTAATGTTGAAAATAATGGCATGAAAGTAGAGGTTTAGTCAAATAATTTTTGTGGCCGTGAAGGGCTTTCTGAGTGCTTAACCATGAGTAAGGGTTTAGGAGAATCTGGAAGTGTGGGTACAGTTTCCAGTCATCAGGTTGGGAGGGGGAGGGGGGCATGACATGTGAGCATGTCCTCCTGTCAGTGACCATAGACCAGGTCTCATGACATTAGCAGAGAACAGTTTGGAAAGGGAGACATCTGATTAATAACTGTGCCACATATTTTGACAGCTCAAGGGACAGCACTAGCCTCTAGGTTGCACAATGAATAGGTCATTGCTTGACAACCCCCTCCTGCTCCCCTCCTCTCCATGACGCATAACAGAAGCCCTGTCTCCTTTTTTTTTGATGTGCCGACTGGTTTCAATTAAAAGAGCCAATGTGCGCCTTCCCGGTCACTGTCAGAACTCCTTCTGCTTACCCTGTGACAACCCTGACAGAGGGTAAAATGTACGCCTGACCAGATTATTCCATGAGAGAAAAACACTGTGATGACAGCCATGAGGGGAAAAAATTCATTAAAAAAAAAATTGGAAAGTCGGCCCTGTTCAGATTTTGGTTGACACTACAGTAAACATACTCACTGATTGCATCTGACTGTGGCCTCCTGACTCGTCCACTGGTGTTACTGGACTGGACTGAAACACAGGAAACACTTGGTGAGTTAGGGCCGCACATTGCTGTATCACTGTGGGCTTTTTTCACAGCGGAAAAAGCCAAATTAACACTTCATAAAAGCTGGTCGAGAGGATCAAAACCACATGCACACAAACACATATCTTCTATTCTGCGTTAGCTATAAACAGTGAGCAATTCAAGATTTAGTAAACAGATGTGATTCCTCCCTACTTTTATGTGTCTCATGTGGCTAGATGAAAATGCGGAATAAGCTGTACTCTTATTAACAGGAGAATATCACTTTTAGAAGCACATCATATTATACAATTCAAGTGTACTCCATATATTGTGAGAGGAGATCATGTTTGGTATTAGTGATTTTGATGTCACACTAATGAACATCAGAATGTGTAATGAATGAGAAGACAACAGAAATGTTCATTGACCTTTACTGACCTTCTGGATACAACAGTACCTCATGCCTTTACACACTAGCAATACTATATCATTATAAAGATTTTTTTTAATTATCTAAATTATAAAGTTCACAAACAGCAGACGTTATAATAATCTCTAGCAAACTCTAGATACAAAAATAGGCTATTTTATTGACTTCAAAAGTGCTTGTGTGTTATGTGAAAAAAAGACCAAACAATCTATATCAACCCCATATGACCCTGTGTACTTACTGGTTAGTTGCCCAAAGATGGGAATGCTCTCCTCTGACCCATAATAGGAGTTTATGGACACTGAGTAGTCCAAGTCAGGGGTCAGGTTACTGATTGAGGTCGTAGTGGCGTAGGCATCAAGGGTAAAGTCTCTAACCGGTTCATCTAGGAGAGGAAATCAAGCAGTAAATCATCTGTTGGGGTGCTGTGTGTGTGTATATACTGGCAGGTTCTTATCACTGACACAGGCGCTGACTCCATACTGACCTGCATCTGACACAACTTGTATTCTGAAGCCATCTATCCTTGCCGAGGGCCTTGCCCATGACATTTCCACTGTGTTCTCATTTAGAATTTTAAATTTCAAGTCTGAGGGAGGTTCCACTGCAAATAAGAGATGAAACAGCGTTAAATCCCAACAAACACGAAGGTGTGTATAAAGATGGTTGTATTTGTGATCAAATCAAAGGAAGACATTTTTAATCAAGCATTCACACTGATCCCAACGACAAACACTTCATGACTGAAGCGGACTTGTTCGTTGTTGGGGACAGACACATATAGCACTGACGTCCATTTGTGAGGGTGACGAGTAAAAGAACACGACAACATTGAAAAAGTGTGAGAAGCCATTTTGGAGCAAAATGACATTTGTTTGAGTTGCCCGACCAAGATGGCCAGCAACTCAAGCACTGGCATACACGTGTGTGTGTGTATGCCAACATGTGCACGACTCCACACAAACGCTACCAAAGTGCAAACACTGAGTGAACCATCCAACGCATGCTGAGTGCAGTCATTACAACGCATGCCTCAACCACATACTAAACTGCTTTTATGATGGAGTTGATCTCAGCATTACAAAAATACAACAGTGACTTCATTCTCAAGTTACTGATTATACAATGGAATCAAGGTTGCCATATAGTTGTTGAAGTAACTCTTGACAAAATTGAACACCATATGTTATATATACGTTGTATATAAACATATTTCAAAGACAAGAAGTGGTTTGTTGTTTATTTGGTTAAGACTCTTTACACAAGTGAGTGGCACACATCCATTGCAAACCTTTTAAAAAGAATACACAATTCGTCGCCGGAGACTCTTGTGTACTTTTTCATTGGCAGCATAATGCATATGAAGGCATGAGAGAACAAGATTACTCGAGACACTCAAAAGAATGTTCAGATGTACTGCAACAGAGGAAGTGTGTACACTGAAATAAATACAGGAAAACATAAACAGTGTGACAAGACCACGCGCCTTTACATCGAGCTGACTCGATCACAGCGTCATGCATCATGTACATGAAAAAGTTGTTTGGTTCAACAACTTTGATTGACTGGACGGTAGTTTCCATGTACAGTTGGGACCACACAGACAGAGACGACAAACATATTTTAAAATGATATTCTTTCTTACAGCTTCGAGGCCACCAGCTGAGAGCTAATGTTCAGTAGCGGAAATGTGTTAACGTTTAGTACTTGTCGTTTACGTGCAAGAAATTCACATCAAAGCATTTTAAGAGTTGAATCTAAAAGTGCTACATTTCCTTTTTGTATCAAGTAAGTAGTTAGTTTTAATTTTCTTATCTTATTAGTAATCTCTATTAGTAATTAAACTAAACTCTTGATATGGTGCATAAGGCTCTGCTCAAGGAAGTTTGGTTAATGCAGAGATAATTGGTGTTTGGAGACAAAGATGCTTCAGAGTGACACAATCAACCATTGAAAAACAGTAGAGAAGAAACAAAAGAATAAAATTAATTTTGTGAGACCATTACAGACATTAATGAGTTTAGCATGATGTTATTTACACTGACTTCAAGTGCTAGGCCATTAATCCACAGTGGTACCAGTAGTACCAGTCCATGCAGAAGACTGTAAGATGTCAGCAAAGAGCGTTGCCATGTGAGTGCATGCTATAGCTGTAAAGTAGAATAAGAGTACCATGCGAGGCGAGAATATCATTGTAAAATACACTTTGGAGGAGGAAGCCATAGCTTGGGACACACTGAATGCACAGGCAGATGACAAACAGGAGCCCACTAAATGCTTAAACACTGGGATTGGAGGATCACCAACCTGGCATATCAACTCAAGGAGCCCCGATGGGCCGTGTTCCCCCTGATTTCTCCGCGAGTACTCATCTCCAACACCGAATGGTAAGGGGTATGGAAGTGTGTGTGTGTGTGTGTGTGTGTGTGTGTGTGTGTGGGTGTGGGTGTGGGTGTGGGTGTGGGTAGGGTGTGTATGAGTGGTGGGATGGGTAAGCAGCAAAGCGATGAATGGTGGATTGAAAAATTCGTAATAAAAAGATCTAAAACCAGTCTTCACCTGCATGACGCGTCCGCCACTCCCACTTTTGTTGATGGAAAGATGGTTTGAGCATGTGAATTCAATTTGTTACAATTTCTTTGACCATATGTCCATCTGGCTTTAAAATATGCTTAAGGAACAAAGATGGTTTTGTCAAAATAACAAGCTCTGGTATGTTATTTGGACCTTGTGGTTGCTATTGTTATATGAATGTCTGTCTCATCAGTTCCCAATAAAGGACACTCCTGGCTCCCAGGGGCCAGAGTCTGGCTACTGTTCTGTTAGTAACCTCTGTGTTCAGCCAGCCAGCCAGCTATCCTGGCCTGAGCTGCTGCCAGGAGGAGAGACCAAGAAGGGGAGGAAAGAACACCGACTCTCCCAGAGAGGCAGGACAGATGCCAAAGTAATTCCACAACATGTGCTGACATTAAACATTACTGCATATTAACTTTCCATATGTATTGCAACTCAGCGTTTTTGTGAATGCCCGCAAAGAAGCCCGAGAAAGGTTCTTTGTCTTTGTGCTGTCTGAGGATTAATTTGCTATTCTCGTATTTCATCTTTCCATTCGGTTAGCGGAGATATGTGAGAATAGACGTTCGACTCCTCTCACCACGCCAGAGAGCTTTCAAAGGGAAAAAATCTGAAGGTTTCCATACCATATTTCCATATTTCCCATTATTTGGACTGAAATGTTTGCATATGAAATTACTTTGAGTCATATTCTGTCAAACCTACTGACATGTCGTTAACAGACTGTTGTTGGCCTTTGTGACACATACAGCAACAAGTATTTAATTACTACTGAAACAGTCATATATAAGCGCAAATCAGAGTTGGAAAGTAACAAAGTTATTCACGTATGGCTCTTAAAGATCATTTTTAACCACTCGCATGTTTCCATTTATTAAACTTTCTAACAACAAAACTACAGTACTGGCTCCATAATGTGACACTAAAAACTTTTGATACTGACAATAAAAAAAAATATGCTACGTTTTATACATTTTTAATGATGATTTAAATCACTTTAACTATTGTACTGTTAATGTACTCTAAAAAAAATTTACTGCTGCAACCACTCTAAAACCATTGCAGTGAGATTTAGACAGGTTTACAAGATCCTGCTACAACCTCATATGTGATCTAGCAGCATTTCAGTGACTAATTACCAAGGATTCTCAATCTTGCAAACTCTGCTTTAGTCAAAGTGCAGAGATAAACAAAAAAAAACGAAAGAGCTACAGGCCTGCTAAAACATTTCAGAGGAAACATTTAGCCATGAAATGAGTTTTGTTCTACTCTTAGTGTGTGTCCTGCTGTTTAATGCATTCAGTTAGAAATTGGACATGGAATAAGAGTGCTTTAGAGTGCTTGGTTTTTTATATGTGCCAAATTTGAATGAGAAAATTGTCCTTCAAGTGGTGGTTTAAACTATCTCAATTACAGCCTAAATACAAGTAAAGTGGTTCTGTAATGAGTCATGACAGATAAATCTGACAATACACGCTGCAAATGAGGGATGAAAGCATGACAATAATAAAACAATCAGTCACATGTCCGATATTCACATAGTCAAATAGCATACACATGAAATGAGAATAACTTTATTCAGTTTATCAATACAAATAGTTCAGAGTTTCCATGTGATGACTCTGACATTAAAATAAAAGACTAATAATTGTAGTATAAACAACCAGGGAAGATCATAGGTGAAAGAAGAGAAGGATAAAGAGATAAAGAGACAGAGTGATATAGTGTAAGTGAGTGGACTGAGGCCAGGTGGTTTCATTTACCTTGAGCATCTACGGAGGATAACAAGGCTGCAAGGAAGGCAGCCACGGCCAGTGACAGCCCTATCTTCATCTTTGGTCTTAGAGGGTCAGCAGCGCATCAATCAGTCTGAGGACAAAGAAATAAAATTAGTTTAAGCTGCAGATCTGCAGCTCATCTTGTCAGTGTGGTGCAACCAGGCAACACATCAAGGGAACATATTTAAGTCTGATTTACTGCTGCGCCCTGATACTCAGATTTAGACAGAGTATGAGCTGAAGAATGGCCAGTTTGCCTTTAACTAAGAGTGCATAGTGTTAATATGCAACATGCACAGTCGAGCCGAATCCCATCCTGAATTATGTTTTTTTAATTTTTTTATATGGAATCCAGATTGATAGCTCTTATTATTATTACACTGCTTTCCGTCATGATAACAAAAACTACATGCTCCATCTAGACTCGCTTACACAACAAGTGCCACACCTTGCTGCCTCCAGCTGACGCCCACACCCTGAGGTATAGACTAACTGCTGTAGGTATTCAGTAATGAGTGACTGAAAAAACATTTTAACACATGCTCATCTGGTTTGACTTTTATATAACATGTGGAAATCCGGGGCTTCGCAAGCAAGCTTGATCATTTTGGTGGTTCACTTTGCAGCTCACTACAACAGAATAGTCTTATCTATAGCTCATGTTCTCTTTAGCCCAGGGATGGAGTCTGGATGACCATATACAGTTACCAAAAACTGTGGTATCATAGTTTGCATAATGGTAATATTTTTTAAGTATTTGAATGTATAATGAGACATCTTCATAGCAGCATCTTTTGTAAAAAAGAAAAAAAAAAGAAAGAAAAAAAGGAAAAGAAAAAGAAAAAAAAGGGGGGGGAAAGAAAAATTGCACATTTTGTACCTTAAATCCTAAAATTGCTTCCCTAACTCCTCTCCTTCTCTTCAACAAGATAAATTCCTTTAGGACTTTGTCAAACACAGTTACAGAAATAGAATACTTCATCTTCGTGTGAGGGGGTTACTCCTTTTACCAAAGGATAAGTTGCCTGAACCCCAAACCCACAGCATAGTCTGAACTCAGCTTCTGTAAGTCTTTACCACAGGCTGTGCGCCCCTCCTGGTGCACAAGCCAGAAAACTGCAGCTATTCAGGGGCTGAGATGACTCTCCTGGCCCCTTGGACACAAGGATCTGATCTTATCAAAAAAAGACTGAATCACACATAAACTGCTACTGAAACACTACATGGCCATAACCTATAATGACTTTATGACTGCAATGGCTTCATTTTCAGATTGTATTTTTAAACCAATGGCTTGTCTATGAAATTTCATTCAGTTCAGTTCAGTAAAGTGACTGGGCGTCGTATCCTAAAAAGTTTGTTAAAAATGTTATTTAAAGTGATCTAACCTAGTTTATTTCCAAAGCGATCATCTTAAATCATGCATGTGAAAAACTCGGATAATACAGAAAAAAAACTGCGTCAAAAATGTCAAAACCTTCCCAAATATTGTAAAATTCAAAATGTGTTATTTCTATTCTTAAAAATGTTAAAATAAGTCATTTGCAATAAATAAAAGTCAGTCTACTCACCTATTCAACCCCCTAAAAAATGAAGCGACCAATGTTCAGAGCAGCCTGCTTGAAGCCTCCTCCTCTGCAGAGTAAGAGAGAAGTGTCAGGAGCTGCGGCTGGACCCCTCTCTCCTCTCTCTGGCTACTGGAAGCTCCGCCAGCAGATGTCCAAGGAGGAAAAGCCTCTTTCCAAGTGGGAAGAATCTTTCCACCATCGGCTACTTAATAGAGGGGCAGTTCCCAACTCTCAATTTACCATCGTATGGGTTTCTTACGAAACCTCTGCCTGTCAGTTGATGTATGTCCCCCGCAAAGACCGATCCACTGTTTGGAAATTACTTTTTTTTTCACTTGCATTCCTTTGGTCTGTCGATTTAATGAGTTTCCACTGCCGATGTGACTTCAC
Organism: Seriola dumerili; assembly: GCF_002260705.1. NCBI lineage: Eukaryota > Metazoa > Chordata > Actinopteri > Carangiformes > Carangidae > Seriola > Seriola dumerili. Next base: position 15,465,479 of record NW_019174404.1, read on the forward strand.
AGCAGGGGCACACTTTGCCAGACAACAGTTAGAGGGGGGAAGCGTTTCATATGCGCAACAGGCAGCTTTAACTCATTTCTTATCTCAAATTCCAACTGAAATAAAAGTTGATTATTTGGTTTTGTAACCACAAATCTCTTGGTGTTATATCACGGCTATTCTCTCTTGATGTGCTCAAGATACATAAAGAAACAAAAACATGAGCCCATTTATTTATTTATTATTATTATTAAGTGTATTTATAGCTAATATGGGTAAATGAACTTTTGTTGGGACTGGAGATGTATTTCAGCAACAGCCCATCCTGCTACACACTGTAACAGTCTGAGCTACTGACCGCTTGGTTTTTGTTGCCCTCTAGTGTTCAAATCAAAGTACTACACTACATGTTAGGATTGATGAGAGAAATCTAATATAACCTGATGAAAATACAGTTGAAAAAATCAGTTAAGAGAAAAACTGCAGTCTCGTACTGGACTCAAATTCTGGGCAAAGAATAAGAGAGGTCTTGACCTTTTTCCAAAAATATATAAACTCAATATGAAAGCTTGTAGTAAAATTTACCAAACATCTACAGTAGGAATCAGGATTTATACAATCAATAGCCATTGATTTCAAACACAAAATGAACTGATATTATTGGTAGGAGTAATAATTTCCCAGAATACAAATCTGTCCGGCAGATAGTTGGTGAACTACACACAGCATCAGCATACTTGTTTCATCAGATAATAAAGTCAGACTGGACTGAGCCTTCTTGGGAACTGCAGCAGTAAACATCTCATGGACACGATGTATCCACTCCCTGTGAAGACATCACACAGTATTACAGATGTGACTGAGATAGAGCAATGAGGTGAGCTTGGCTTCAAACAACCCTTTATGATTCATCATCAAATTACAGTCATTTTACTTTCAAAGCCATTTTCAGTGCCCCCACTGACTTGCCCCCATAACACTGGGGGCAAGTCAATGGTGCAAAATGTGTTTTACCCAAAAACCAGACTGAGACATCTGAAGTGAGTCTGACTCAGCCAATCTCAGAGAAGCGCTGACATACCAAACACAGTGAGAGTCATTGTGGCTCTGTAGAGCAGAGCGGCCTTTAACCCGCCCTTAAGATGGATGGGGAATTTGTTAGCCTCTTGTTTAAGAAGCAAATACAGATATATACATGGTGTGTGATGGACTTTAGCTTTGTTTGGTTCTGTGTGTGTTTCTGTTTCTATAGTATTCTAATTTTGTGGAGTAATACAAGATAGGTATTTTATATTTTGAATAAATATAAGACATAGTTAGTATGTTTGTTTTAACATCAATCCTGCCAGTATGCCACTTCAGTTACAGTTTGCTGGCAAAGAGCTTAATCTCTGGTTAACCATAAGCAATTAAGTGAAGGCGTACAATACACCATGCAATGAAGCAGTACTTACTCTGTGATTTAGAAGCAAGGGTAGACCACTTTTCAACTATGGCTACAGTAATTTCTAGCTCTATGCAAGGATCAGCATAGCCCACCACATTGGAACATTGATTTAGCAATGGATTTTTAATTAGCCTTTTGCAAGCATGATTAGTATAACTCCAGCGCCAGCTACAGTCGAAGGTCACTGAAACATTGTTATCTGTCAGGCTACAAGAGAATGCGATAATAAATTAGATTGTGTCTCCAGAACCTGGTAATAAAGGAAAAGCTTAAACATTATCATTATTAGTGCTAGATAATTTAATGTCTCACTTTAAACACCAACATATTTGGCTGTTTAAAACAGAGTTTTCAAACCTTTAGTCAAACATGCACATGATAAGATATATCACAAATCTGAAGAATCTCACATACTTGATGTTGGTGGGATTGTTCTCAAGATTAACTCCACTTGAAGGAGCTTTTCCTTCAGTATTATCAACTTCTCTGTCAGCAGTGCTGGTGATGGTCTGCGTGGGAAGCTGCTGAACACTCAAGTGATACAAATACTTAGCAGAGGATTTCATGGTTTAATCGGTTATAATTTAACCATGGGAAACAGTGAATAACTGTGATGAGTAACACTTGAAACAGTAAGAGAAAGTGAAATGGCACCAAATACACCAGGGGCCAGTTTCACAAAGACAGACTGACAATGCTATGGCTTAAACATTACAAATAAATGCAATGAATTCTGGGTAACTTTATTTTTTTCAAACAAAAAAATGGCCGCCCAAGTCACGATTCAACCGCTCAGCTCCGTGTACCCTCAGCAGAAAATGTTTGTCTACTGGAAGAATACAACAGGTACAGGGACGTGTTACAATGGAAATTCAGCGAAGAGTGTAACATTAAGAAGAAAAACTCTGACGAGAAAAAAATTGCAGCGACAGTAAACAGTGTTGACAGAAACATCAGATATGTTCAAAAAAGATATAAAGAATATGGTACAAGAAGCAAATAAAGAAATGTTTAAAAGAAGAAATACTAAAACAGGAGGAGGACCACAGGAAAAACTTAAAGACACTACAGAAATTGTATTGAAGATACACGGTGGGCAGTCGCCTCTGTTTTGGGGTATAAACGGTGGACGAGAGAGCGGAGTATGTGGGGTCAACAGCGGTGCGACTGGGGCTCCCCCACCCACACCGGCCAGCGCTGGCACTGACTACAGCCCATCAGCAGCCTCTCGAGAGGGACAGACAGAGGCCAATGACAGCCAAGAGAACACAGGTAACACCAGGCCAATAATGTCTCTAGTGATTTTTTGAATGACAGCAGTCAAAAAAAAAGTTTTACTTTGTGACGGTGATTTTGGTATGCTAACGGTTGAGCAGGTAACTACCTGCTAACGATTCAACGATTCGGCTAGGTGCAAGCTAGTGTCATTTTGTGAGACAAAGTTAGCAAAGTCTCTATGACAGTTCAGCAAGTTGACCTCCACTAGTGATGATGGGAATTACATTATCAGCAACAATGAACCACTTTGAAGCAAAGTGTGCTAAAAAAATTGTGTTATGCGGTCAGAATGGTGACATCTGCTGGTCAACCCACTGTATTGCATTTGTATGAATCGATTAACTACTAAATCAAACGGAGGTCAACTCACTGCTCGTCTCTGATCTTTTGTTTGTAAAGGCTTATTTTACAAAAACTGTGACATCCGGTTTCCTGAGATCGTTATCACTGTTATTTAATGTGAAAAAATTATATTTAGTGATGTGCAAGAAAATCACCAATGAGACCAATACATTGACCAAGTTGTTTAATTGGACCCTACAAACCTTATAAAAACCCATAAATTTAAATTTTACCAATTAATAACTAATCAAGAACGTAATATTATGACTGAAGACGAGGTGAAACGAGAGAAAATCTAACAAATGGGACACTTTTAAAGTGCGTATCATTTGGTTAACATAAAAGAACGCAAGATAATTTAACTAAGGCCAAACTGTAAAAACTTAAATATTTTTATGCTCTAATCAGCCAGAGCGACTTCCCAGAGTCTCAGAAATAAGAACACTGGATAGAGTGGTATAGGAGCATGTTTCCATCATTAAAAACTTTTGGATCGTAACAGTGTTTTCAATAATTTAAAAACAATACCTTATGACTGCCTCAGTCTCTTCATACAACCAGTCACAGCGGAGGGTAGATAAACACACTTTTGGTACTATTTGTCATGAAGGCTCTATGATTCTCCAAGGGTAAAATACTTCTTGTTAAACATCAATGCTTATCATAATTACCAGCACGCGAGCAACAATTATCCCATCCTATATTCAAGGTCATCTCAAAAACCACAGAGGTATGTCAGTGAAGTATAATGATACATTCATCAGCAGGACATATTACAGTACATAGTACGGACAAAAACTTTAAAAATACATACATCCTTCAATAATTAAGCCATTTGCAAAGCACTGCTAAACTGAAACACATACAGTTTGATTATGTATTGATAAATAGAAGATTTAAAAAAAAAATGAAGACAGGCAATGACAATCTCAGCAGCCGACTTGAAGCTTTATGCACAGAGATACAGACTCTAGCATCTTTCTTTTTACCTTAAAATGTCCTAAACATAAATACAGCTTTTTATGAGAGAGTTACAGACGCTGCTGTCCTTCCACAAACACACAGACAATTACAGAGACCAGTGAATTCACACTAAAGTCAACAAGCAGTCCCGAACGGACCCTGTAGGGTCATCCATGCATGCAGAGACGGGAAAATGTGATACAAGAACTGATTAGTTTGGAATATCTGCACTGTTGTTGCGAGTGTCATATTTATGGTGGATGATGAGCAGAACAACACCCAGGAAGAAGCAGATGGAGCCCACAGTGATGTAGGCGATGCCCAGGAAAGGGTTCTTTCCTCCCATCCAGGAAATGGTGCTCAGGATCATTCGCTTGCGACCATCAAAGCTGAGCACAGGGTAATCTGATTTGAAGTGGTTAAAGGAAAAAATTGGAGCTTCTAGACTGAGAGAAAAGTACATTTTATAACAGGATTTATAAATAATCTACACTTAAACTATTATTTTACGATTAATGTACTGAAAAAAACATTTATAGACATTATCAACCAGTTTATCTAAAAGTTCTTCTTAAACTATTGCTCACTAGCCTTTTTTCAGTAGCAGAAGTAAAAGTTTGACGACAAAACCTAAATACCCAGAAGCTGCACATGTGCTGTCAGTAAACTGCACACAGCAAGCTCATGTTCACTGGCAGAATGCTACAAATACAATCAAACTTAGCTTCTTTGCACAAAGTGATTTGTTAGGGCTGGGTGATGTCGTTAAAATCATTATCAGAATATTAATAAGTATATTTGTGTCTGTTCATCAATATAGGCATTGTATACAAATTCACAGAAAATGAAATAATGTTCAAAGCTATAAACTGTGCTCCACTGTAAGGCATTACATGACATCAAATTCTTCATATGTGCAAAGCATGAACTTGAATAACTAATTTTGTGGGATGTACATTTTCAGTTTAGTTCTCTGATTTGTTTTGGTATACCTGTGTTGTTGTAAACATTATGTACCTGCATACCTTGTGAATTACAAGTTTCTCCATCTGGGGTCTGATCAAAGCAGCTGGTTTACTGAGATGCCTGAATACCCTTGCTAAGTAAATCCAGAACCCTCTCTACTCTGGAACATGTTGAGATACAAAATGAAATGTTTCTGGGTTTTACTCAGCCTAGTTTTTAAGATAACTCAGTAAATCAGCTGTTTGAAAAAGCCCCTGAAGTGGACATTAAACAAACAGAACTTGAGCCACAGTGAGTATAGTGGTGTTTGCTCACAGTACAATATTTGTTGGCAAACCAACAAAGCTAAATAAATATTTACTTGATGTTGTTGAGGTGTTTTGGTGCTCACTAAGTTCAGATGTGTTACTCTGCCAACAGGATTTGTGACTTTAAGGCAAATTTATGTGAATTATAATGACATAAGATTATTGTGTCTCTAGGTAATAAATCACAGCCTGTGCAACTTAACATGAGTGAATATAATTCATACTAGCCAACCCTACAGCTGAAGACTACCTCTAGTTTTAACTGTGCAGTAGAATTCCAGGCTTTAATTCAAAGGATACTGTAAGCAATGTTCAAGACGTATCTGCCACTGGGTAAAGTGGGGGTCGTGTTAGACTTCTTCTGGATGATGCGGTAGAGCTTGCGAAAGGTGGGCAAGGCAGCAGTGCGCATCCACACAATGAAGTCCTCATTGATGAAGCCGTTGTTGTCAGGATCTGATGGGTCCAGCTCATACACTGGCCTCCTCCAGTTCACTGGCTTAGATGTGCCTGAAAAAGAGTAAGAGAAAACCAAGCTAGTCACTGCAGTTAAGGTGTTTTAAGTGTTTTGAAGTGTTTGTGCACAGTTTGCTAAAATCACCTTGGAAAGCTACAGAAAGGTTGTTGTTTGCACCAGGATTCCTGAATTTCACATGCTTGTCTGTCCACCACGCAATGCCCTTCTTCACCAGAGGAATTGTATTTCTGGTGCCATTGATATCAATATGATACAGCTCCAGAGTGTCTGAAACAAAGAAGCATTAGATTCAATATTGGTGCATTGCAAGCGTGGTAAAGCTTTGTTATATAAAGAGCTTTTAGTAGGAGTTTAAAAGGTCAGATAAGACTTGTATTGAACACATGAGAAGGAATAATCCTTCCACTGCTGGGGAGAAAAATGTGAAGTTGTTCACCATTTCTCACTTACCATTGAAAAGGCTGTTAGCTATGGCCCCACATGGAGCAATGGGATGTCCATCACTCATACGGTATGGCTCACATTCCTTGCTGGGAGTCTATAAACAACAATGAAAGTTACAATAATGCAAGAGGCTTTTACTGAAATATCTGCATGATGAAAAAACAACATTTTCAAGATTGTACCGTCAAAGCAGACCGGTCACCATTCAACTGGCTGTCATCCCTGGACTTCACATAGCGTCTGTGGTTCTGATAGAAGTTGGATAAGCCGTAGTACATAAAGACATTGCTCTGCAGGGGAGGAGAGATTGTGTTATAGACTGCATATGTAACAAATATTGGTCCCTATGTTTTTAGATCAGATAGATGTTGTTTTACCCCAGTTTTATGTTTGTTGCACCTAAAAAACTGTAACTGTAATAACTTGTAACCCAAATCTAGGCTGTAGCAAATGATACTGGTGTGTGTTATGCGAAATCTGTTGAGACTGAAATGCAACTGGCTGTGAGCTTTTTATAAGCAATCAATAAGAGCCTATGAAAGTTACTGGACTGCATATTTTAAGTCTAGAATAATCAATGACAATGAAGGCTCCAATCAAACCTCTAGTGTGCCTTTTTTTGGACTCAAAATAGAGCTTAATGGACATTCACTGTCGGAGTGCATTTTCCCCTTTTATTGCACAAGCAACACTATCAGTATTGGAGGTGAAGGCATGTATTATTCATGGGATCCGCATACTGTAAGCTGGTGCAGGTCCTCAGCTCACCTCAAATGGCTGCTCCAATGTGAATTCTACAGAGCAGAGACATGGTGCTGTGTTGTTCCAGCTGAAGTTCTTGGCACAGCTGTAGCATGGACTGTTTATGTCCACACCAGTGTAATCAATCTGAAAATGAGTCAATTAGTTACAGAATTGAATATATTAATTACATTTAACATTTAAATACATATTGTTTCATACTGCTCCACATACATATGGACTTAGTAGGCAGAACAAGTACATAAAACTAATTCTGTACAATACAACTTCCATGCAGCACATCCTATTTTCATGATGAAGGTTACATTATACTCAGGTTTTTGAGAAGTACTGATCAACTTTAAGTTTACACTGAAGGCTGTTGTTTGCAGTGCTACTGAATTGCTCTGTTATACTGATCTCTTCATCCAATATTTAGTCTACCCTCTTGATACAAGTGGGGTGTTGGATTAAAAATGTGTTTCTAACATTTTGTATACCCTCAAATAAAAACTGGGTGCTATACTAAGAGAGTTTCTAACGTTTTGTCATATCTCATGTCTACAGATAATATAAATCAGTGGACAAAATACTTCTCAGTTATACAAATAAATACAGTTAACAACACCAGAAACTGCTTTCAAAATTTACATAAAGTTGTGTGAACACCTTTTTAAAAGTTTTAACAAAAACTGGACACTGTAAACATTATTATTTACAGCATTCTTTAATTAATACTGTATTAGTTTGAGCTAAAGTTAGCTAACAAACTGCCTGAATAAGGTATTTTCAATATGGAACCAAGCTACTAAGGTGTCACTTCTTAATTGTGTTCTTGCTTGCTCAATTTGGCAAAATCCAAAAAGCAGCACTAATTTCAACAAGTTTACAGTACATGGCTTGCTGCAGTTAGCTAATAATAACAACGTGAAATGCACTCTGTGGAAAACCGTAGAGGAACCTTGTTAGTGGTGGAGTTACAGTTAGAGAATTAAGAGATGCGCCGGTTGAAAGACCGGTAGACATTGTTCTGTACCTCGAACTCTTTGATGTTGTTTGATGTGACATACAGGCCGATGCCGATGGGGATGAAGATGAGACCGATAACGAAGAAGGCTGGCAGTACGGTGCCTGCTGTCAGGATGGGCTGCCAGGCTGGTAATCTCTGCTGTTTGAACGCCGTGTTGTCCGGCTTTTTACTTTTCGCAGCCCCTGCTCCGCCGTGACTCGAAGCGCCCGAGTGGTGTCCGTCTTCTTCCTTAGCGTTGTAGCTTGACGCCATCATGGCTGCAATCCGCTCCGAGCAAAATAATCCACTTCAATTGACAGCCGAGAGTTCCTCGGTAATAGCACACGGTAAACAAGAGACAAACGTTAAGGTAACGGATAAAACTGTCTAGAAGGCGAAACTTTCCCCCTGTCTAATTCAAACATCTACTTGTTGTAGTATTGGCTTTATCTGTCTAGTTAATCTCATCCCGAGGAAGAAGCCGGAAGCTTCTGAGCCAATAGGATGTTGAAACGAAGCACTTACGTCATCCTAGAAAATAAATACGCCCCTTTCTCACGCTGGCTGTTATGCACAAACATCTGATGTTAAATGTGAAGATCTGTGGTTATGACAGTTGAGAAATTTAATTCAAAATTTACTCTGAGAACTATCTATCTACCTTTATGTGGGTTGAATCCTCATCTTGGAATTTTCTAAGGTGATTCCAAATTGTGCTAATTTAAAATTTGAACATAATAAGTCTTCTTTGAAGTGTTACATTTAATCCAACAATTTAAGTGTTCATTATTCAATGGTTCAGTAAATGTTGGCACAAAATTTAAATTGAAAAACATTTAAGATACCAATGATAAGAAATTCAGCCTGAATGGAACTTATCAAAGCTTTGTATGGCAATGTATTGCTGCCACCATGACAAAAAGTCTTGTTTTAATAAGATCTCCTTTGCATTATAAGAAAAGTTTAAGACATAATTATGTGAAATAGCAACAAAGTTGTATTATATAACATATGTTGTGTCTAGTAATAATTGTTTCTTATTATAATGAGAATCTTAACAAAAAGAATTTTGCCATGGTGGCAGCAATATGCTCCCCTAACTTTGTTGAATAATCAATTAAAGACAAGTTAAAATGGCTTGTTTTCAAAGCAAAACCTTTCAATGCTTTAAAGTCAGTTGTCTTTAAATACAGTTGTTTAATGGCATATTTATCAATAATGTAATGATAAGATGGTTTTAATGTAGTCTGTTACAGTTATTTATCTATTTTCACATTTAAATTCCCTTGGCCGATGGCAGCATTTTCAAGTGTAGCATCTGAGTGTATTTCTAAAAGAGTACTGACAGTGTAATGTTGCAAAAGCATGACTTATGATAGCTACACAGATGAAACAGTCACATGCAATAGTTCTGGCCTGTTTGCCAGACATACGCAGTTGTCCCTCTGTCTTTGCTGCATATCTGTGTTTCTCATTTTCCTACATAGGCCTAAATGAGCATGTCACACTACCCTTTGAAATCACTTTTATTTGAAATACATAGTAAGTACAAATCCTTCGCAGAAAAAATAAACATAATTTACATGAAAACAAGTATTCTGTCCTATAATGTGTCCATATAAAATATATCAACAAACTCATATATGTGAGACAACCACTCAAAGCAAGAAGCAGTTAGTAGCAGCAGTCTGATATACGTATTTTACCCAAATGCCCATCACCATACACACTGTAAGTACAAAGAATATGATTCCATCTATATGACAGAAATAGGTATAAGACAAACAAGTACAAAAGACTTTACAAAATTAAAAATGAATGGCTTGCTTAGTTACAGATAAATCCTTCTGTGCCTTTAATGTCTAGCTGAGTTGTATAGAGACATCAGAGCTTTTTCCAATTGTGGGTGTTGTCTTAATCTATGTCACGCACCATATTCAGATATGTTAAAGTATTTTTGGTACTATTATTTCAATCAGGCTTTTCCTCCATTTTGTAAAGTATTGCTATTCACAGTGGATTTCTTAACTTCTATCCTCATAGACTGAGTTTCAGCTCGTGACTCCATCTTCACTCCACCCGATATCCCCAGGGATCCCAGCACAGCTTTCCCCGTTTTCAGGCTCTTGGACATTGGGATGCGGGTCAGCCCTGTGCGAGGTGGCTGGGCATCATGCCCAGTCTGACAATAGGGAGAGAGAGCACAGTTTCTCAGGCACAGGAATGAAGACAGGGGAGAATTGAGTGGAACATAGAGAGTAAATAATGGAAAAGGGGCAAAACCCATTACTAGAAAAATGGGAGAATTTCTAAACAATGTAACCAATCATATGCACTACAGGAACGGTGTGAATTAAAAATGTAAATATTTATCCATTCTTTCACTTCAATCCCAGTGGGTGAGCATTTGTCCAGGCTAGGTTTCAGTGTGCTGTTACTAGTGCAAGGCTGTTTTGTGTCAGCCAGAGGGCACTGAGCCCTGCATGGCTGTTTATGAATGTAAATACTGCGTAACAACTATAAATTACAGCATGACTGCAGCAGGGTGGCAAAATGCAACATCATTAGCTCTGCTGTTGTGAGGCCTGCCCATATGGCCATTTCTGTCACGCTATCCATCTGATCCACAAAGATAAAGTTATAAGGGCCATTGAAACACCAACACAGTTGCATCCACACCCATTTCTAACAATGTGAGATTAAGCTGTTATTGAACTGATTTTACCTTGTGAAATATCACATGTGTAATATATATGTATATGTACCATATATGTATATGTGTGAAACCATTGTCAGCCTCAAATCTTGTAAATATTTCACTTTTGAATGATGAGAATTACATTTTAATTCAACCTTCTTTCTACCAAAGCTACTTTGTAGAAATTACGTCCAATTAACTGTTTGCAGAAATATTGCTGCTGAATTTCTTTCCACATCTTTTTCTTCTTTTTTTAATTGGGATGGAGTTAAAAATAAAGAAACAAAACAGGAAAATGTGTTATTTCATAATTCGGATTAACAGAACCTTTAAGTTAAACTTACCATGCTTTGTGTTGGTCTAGAAGTGGTGGATGTAACAGGGGAAATGGTGATACTGCTCATCACTTTGCTCTGTGTGCTCCTCGTGGCAGTTGTGGTGATCTGGCGAGGGGAGCGCAAAACCGTCCCAGTTGATAAGGTCATTTCCTTGCTCTCTGTTACAGCAGCCACCGGCCTGACTACCATCTTTGGGGTGATGCTGTTGCCTAGATGAATATGGATCTTGTTATCTTCAGTGGTGGTTATGATGCTGGTGTTGTTGTGGCCCTTCCGTATAGGCACTGGCACCATCTGCTTCTCCGGGGTAACCTTGAACACAGCTCGGCCCATGGTCATCTCTTGGGGCTCCGGGGAGGCGGATGCTTCTGGCACTACAGCAGTGCTGACTGTCATAATAGAGACAGGGGACAAAGGCCTTCCTGAAGCATTGGAGGAAACTCGGCTGCTTTCTGGAGACTTGGCTCTCGATATAGCTGTGATGGTGACTGGAGACTTGGCTCTTTCAGGGCCCTGAGGTCCAGTGATGGGCTTTCTCCTAGGGGTTGGGGCAGAGTATGTGGGAATGATTGTGATTCTGGATTTAGGTTGAGATGGGTTGGGGCTGAGGGGAGCTGAGCTAGAGAAAACGTCCTCAGTAGTAGGGCTACTGATCTCAAGAGTGGCCATGTTGTTTTGATGGTCTGGTGTGACTCGGATGTGTAAAGGCTGGCCTTGCTTTGGGGACATGGACAGTTCAGACGGCAAATGATCCCCATTAATGTGCAGAGGCTTTTCCAAGTTGGTCTCTTGAGGAGTGTTGTCCTTCTTCCTCATCCAGGGAATCCAGGATTTCTTCATGCCTAGGTCGCTGCTAGATGAAGGACAACGCTCAACAGCTCCAGTCTTTTCTGTTGGCTTCTTCAAGCACCTCTGTCTGAGGTTGCTCATGATGTGATTTTCTTCTTGAACAGACTTCCTGATAAACACAGCTGGGGTATCCTCCTCTGCTGGCCCAGTGGACGATGCCTCTGTCTGCACTGCAGTGGATGTCACAGCAACGTCCACCATTCTCCTCCCATTCAAGCTGGGCCTTAGTGCTCGACTGTGGCGCTTTGCTATCTCCAGCTCTTTGGTGAGATGGAAAACTTCAGTGCCCATGTTCTTTGCTTTCTCTTCCTCTTCCAAGAACCTCTGCTGCAGTAGAGAGTAGTCCACCTGCAACTGAGAAAGCTGGTCTTCTTTGTGCATCAGTTCATGGATCTTCTCTTTGAGGGCTACCACATCAGCCTGTAGTTCCCTGGTTTTGGCTTCCTCTCTCTTGCACCGTTGTTGGAGGTCTTCTTCCTGGCTTTCCTCCTCTCCTTTCTCAATTGCTTTGTTCCGTGCTATCTGATTCCTCATTTCCTCCACCTGCTGCGAAAGAATGTTGGCTTTGTCTTGTTCAGTCATGAACTTTTTCTCCAACATGTCATACTGATCCTCTGTCTTGATGAGATCTCCCTCTACCACTTCAAGTTGTTTGAGACGATTTTTCAGACGCTCAATTTCAAAGGTCAGTTCCTTAATTTTATTGTCTTCTCTTCTTATGTGGTCAGGCATTCTTCCCAGTTCACATTTCACTGAATTCTTCACTGATAGCTTTTCTGCTTGCTCAAACCCATCTAACCTCTTTTTCATTTGGCTGACTTTAGAATTAAGGTCCTTAGATTTATCAGTTTCATAATTGAGCTTAGTGCTTAGCTCCCCCTTTTCTATGGTTAGAGTTTGTACTTTGGTTTCCATCTCTGATTTCAACTTCAAGAGCTTTTTGCTTTCTTCTATCAATTTCTCAGTCACCTCCATAACCTTACCCTGCTCAACCTTGACCATTGTACTCAAATCCTCCTTTTTCTTCTCATCTGACTTCATTCTTTCCATCAGGGTCTTTCGTTCTTCCATCAAAGCAACGGTCAATGATTTGAGCTTACTCAAGTCATCCTTAAGGCTCAGCTCAGACTTTTCTAATTTGAGTTCTGAAGACTCAAGCTCTTTCATGCGGATCCTGAGAGCTACGACTTCATCTGAGAGCTCTTTGGTCAGGCCCTTCTCTCTCTCTAAAGCAGTGTGTAACTGTGCACAGTCAGACTTGCTGATGCTGAATGTACCCTCAAGTTTCTCTAACTCCATCATTCTTTTCTGGAGCTTCTCCACTTCCAGCCTGAGGTCTTTACTTTTGCTATCTTCCTCTTGTAGCCTCTTTCTTAGCTCCTTACACTGATTTTCAGTCTTGGTAATCTCCTCATCCTTTCCCTCCATCTCTAGCACCCGCTTCCGCAAGTTCTCCAACTCAGCAATCAAGTTAGAGTTGCCACACTCCCCTTTGCCAATCTTCTCCCTGAGCTCCTGCAGTTCCTCCTCAGATTTCCTCAAGGCCCCATTGCTCTCCTCTAGCTCCTCCACTTTGTGTGTGAGCCCCAAAAGTTTGGAATTGAGTTGACGGTTGTGGAGCTCCTGACTGGACAGCTTGGCACTCATCTCCTCATGTTGTTGGTTGAGCTTGGCAGATCTCTCTTTAAGCTCAGTCTCCAGGCTCAGCACCCTGTGGCCATCCTCCTGAGCACGCTCCCTGGCTTCACTCAGTGCCTGCTCCCGCTGTTGCAGCTGCTGGCTGAGTTCCTGGACACGCTGGCTCTGTTGGTCCATTTGCTCCAGGTGCTGCTGGCGCTCATTGACCAACATCAGGGCAAAGGACTTCAGCTTGACCAGCTCCTCTCGCACCTTGGCCAGACGTTTAGAGTGCTCCTTCTCCTTTCTCACCTGGTAAGCTTTTTCGTTCTCAAGTAACCTCTTCAGTCTAAAAATGTGAGGAGAAAAAGCAAAGGCATTAGTCTGGTGTGTCATTAATTTCAAAGTCAGCATGTATCTTTGCATGCCATGGTGTCACAGAAATATGAATTATTTGTACCCCAGAATGCAATGTTTTTTCCCAGTTAATGTTTCAATGGTAGTTTTAGTATCAAAGTGTACCCTCTCTATGGAGGTTATAATCTCAAAACACATCACTGTAAGATAAAAAACCAAAGATACAAATTTTCTTCAAACACATTTAAAGTATTATTTACAGACCCTTACCACACACAAGATTATATTTGGGTGCTGACACTAGATCCAATACTTAAAGAAGTTTCTATCTAAGACATAAAGAGAATTTCGTTTTTTACAATATATTGTGCAATAAAGAAAATATCATAGATGCAATGCTACTATGCAGAAAGCAATAAGATCAAGAGGGAAAACTAGCAAAGATCTACACTACAACTACCAAACACTATTTTCATCCCTGTTGATGGGATAGAAACTAAGAACAAAAACTGTTCAAGAAAGTTTAACACCCCCTCACCAAGTGGTCTTCTCTTTTCTCTTGGCTTCTTTCTATGCTGCTCATGCACATTCTCATCTCCGGTTCCAACAAAATGCATGCAAAGCAGAATGAATGCAAAGCTGCATCGTCTCCTTGTACTCTCACAGGGACAGACTAATACAATATTCCACCAGAACATTTTTGCATTGCAAAAGAAAGCAAATTAATAGGCACAAGCACAACAGGGAAACTTGTGCATATTCTACAGCTTAAACATCCTCTAAAGGTTCAAAATGAGCTTAATTTATGACATACCCCATCAACTCAAATGGGGTTTGTTTCACACCACTGAAAAAAAAAAAACATTTAAAACTTACCCACTATGGATGCTCTACAAACAGGCACATGAACATTTCTGCCATTATATAAAATCCACTCAGAATGCATAAGAAGCAGCAGGGGCCTCCTTTTCCACAGATCTTCCACCGTCACATTCCAAGCATGTTATCAGGACAATGAAAGGTGAATAAATACTGTGGAGTACCACCGGACCTCTAGTGAGTGATGTCACCTCATCCATATAAGGCAGAAATGTGTGTATGAGAGAGTGTGTGCTGCTCTGCTCTGGACACTGTGAAGGGGGTGGGACCCTTGCCACAGGAGGAGTGTTTTGGCAAAACTCACCCCAATTTTCATGCTTTCATAAAACATGGCATGTTTGAGGGGAAACAACTATGGACAGTTTTTTTATTCAGAAAGTTTAAAAACTTACTAGAAAGAGATAGATTAAAAGTAGATTTTGAATGAATAGATTTCTCAGACAAAATCAGGTTCAGTGCGAGGTTGGTGCAAATTGAATTATATCAATTTTCCAAAGTGCACAGGATATTGCCTCTGAAGACCGGAAGCCATAATCTCACTGGTACAGGAGACAGTAGAGAATGTCTGCTGTAGTTCCACTCGAGGGGAAACTGGACGTGAATGAGGTTCCCTGCAAAGTCTACATGTGATGAGCAAACCAGATATGGATGAGTTGAATGTCTCCCTTGAGGTAAAGAAGATCTGGGAGGATTGAACGTAACTATGACAATAGGTTTATGAAGTGCTATGTCCAGACTCTTGCGTGGAACTGCATAGATACAGTTAATCATATAACAAACCACAGTTTTCACAACCCTAAATCTCTGCAAATGAATTCAATTTGAAATTCTGTTGATTCTCAGTTTGTACATGGCAGTAAACATTTAACATTGATTCATGTTAAGCAGCTTTCACTGCCAAGTAGGATCAGTATTCCTGGCTACTGTACAAAGGAGCCATCCAGATCGCAGAGTGCGCCCTTAAAACTTACACAGTCAGATGTCACTGACACCTTAGAAATTGGCACTCTAAAATTACTTTCATGCAAAGGTCAAAGTCATGATGTCAGTGGTATTTTGCACTGATGGACAAGTCATGTAAGAACTATAGTTTAATAGTTTGTTCTATGTTACATACTTAATAACTATGGACAAATTGCTGGCTGTGTACAGTATCCAGTCCTAAGTGGTAAATAAAAATACTTGGCTGCAAGCTATGAATGCACATGCTCACTCACAGGAAAAAAAAGGTTGTAATACAGAAAAGCAGACAAACTAGAGACAGACCTTCCCTAAGAAACATGTCATTATTTTGTACATTAAATGCATGTTAATCGTTTAGTTTTAACAGTGCATTTCAGGTTTAAGAAAGTTGTTTGAATGAAGGTCTCAACTTCTTAGGCTACTACAAAGTATGTGTAAGAAATAAAAGAAAAAACATTTCTTAAGCAAGTACACAGGTGCAATCTATAAGCCAACATCCACAACTATTTTTTTTCCATCATGGAACAACATTTCATCCCATGTTTCCTGGGGAATGTGCTCAGAGGCACTGCAGCCCCCCTGTGTCAGGAGGCTGAGGACTGAAGCAGATACAAACTGCCAAAAAGCTGTCAAAACACTGTTATACAGTAATGACCTCTCTTGACAGAGAAAAAGCATTAAGTGTTAAGCAAGAGAGGCAGTGATAATGTACAGTATGGAAGACTGATATGCTGCTAACAGAGAGAAATCAGAAGCAAAGTGGACGTTAAGGCTATTAAAAGGCAACTTCAGTGGATCTAGACATTACTGTTTGCACATTATCTGCTGACAGATTCTTGAATAATGTGTCGACTGTGTGGTACGGCTTTACATGACAAGAAAACAATCATTTTAGTTTTGGATTTCAGGCTTTCCTTTTCTGTGCGTGACTTTGCATTATTTAAAATTCCCTTTATGAATGGGAGCTGTTTCTTCCGTTAATCATTACACATACCACCATGCCACTTAAATATTTTAACTTCTTGACATATAAATTGTTCTGCTGTCTGAGAAGGTGTTAATCGCTGATGGCTACCAGTCAGAAACAGCTAATTCAGTACCCATCCTCTGCATTCCTGCAGAAGTTTGGCACAAGACCTTTGACTTTTCTCTCTTCACTCTCACGCAGATGGCTGGAGGAGAACACATTGATAAGGATGAGATGATGACACGCCTCCAACTCACCTGAGAGACTGGATGTCAAAACAGACATGGCAGATTTGTGCGTGCTTCTGTGTTGGTGTTGGTGCTAATATTTTCATGCAAACTTCCTGTTTTTGTGACCTTCCATGGCTCTCATTCTCCGGGCCAGTTTTATGTCCTTTCATGGCAACAGATGCAGAAGAACCTGGGCTCTGCAGGTGCTGACAGAGCAAGACCTTTACTTTCTCTGTGAGGTGACTGAGGCCTGTGCATGAGCCAAGGAACCTTCTGGAAACTACCTGGCATTAGAAGGAGGTCAACTCTTTCTTGCATGCAAACCAAGGATCAAATGAAAGTAAAGTGGTAAGTTCATGATCCACACGATTTGCACCATATGCTTTAAACTGAAGCCTAAGCTTGCTGCCCCCCACATTAGAGGGTTATTATGATCTCAGGCCTTTATTTTTTTAGCCATACTTGTGGCTTAGCTCTAGAGATGGCAATTTTCATTCAGTTCTTCACCCACTTTAGAATATTTCAACAACAACAACAACATGGATTGCCATGAAACCAACATTCATGCCCCCCTCAGTATGGACTGTAATAACTTCAGCTGAAAGCATCACTATGTCTAAATACAGCCTCACAGAGCTGTCACTTTTCTCACAGCTTCCTAAAGGCCCAAATGTACTGTCACAACTACTTTTGCTAAGATGGTAGAATGCACAAATTTGCCTGCACATCAAAGTGAAAACCAAAAACTTGACTTTCATCTGGTGATCTTATCTCTGCTTGACTTCTCTGTGCTCATTCATGCATACACTTTGCCTTGGGATAGATGTGTTTTGAAGTTTGGTAGAATGTCAGTCAAACCAAATCTTCAATACAACATAGTTTGTGTTCAGCCTAATAAAACCCAAATGGTATAATTTGTACACACAACATAAATTCCTTAAGCAATTTGGCTGAAATCATAAAACACCCAACTTTACACTGGATATGTTTTTATAGCTGCACACTAATTCACAATCAAAAACAAATTCATTATTGAAAAGTTTTTAACCATGACAACCCTCTTTCCCCATCTCATGAAACCAGACGGAGGAGTAGATGTAACATCAAGCTATGGTCTGCTGCTCATTTCCCAGCCCTCTCCCTCAGTGTGTGATGGCAGCTCCGCTGTCATGATGTGATTTAGCTTCCATGGTCTGTTTCCTGTGTCCTGCAGTAAAAGGAATAGAAGTAGTGTGTGCCTCCGCTGGGTCAGCACTGCAAATGAACTGTTTGAAGTTTTGACAGTTCATGAAATGCAGCATGTAAGTGGTTTCTAGTCTGCTTTACATTCGACTGGCCATACAATATACACTGTACAATACATTACCGAAGCTCTCACTCTCTCTTGCTCTGTCACATATGCTGTCAAGACTGTTTGGAAAACTATAAATGCAAAGAGAACCACACATTAACTTATGTTAGTACAATCAATGCACACAATATCCCCATCTCTCAGGGTTATTGTGTGAGAATGGGCAGTGATGTGTTATGGGAAATGCAACAAATGAGATTCCCCAACAAGCAACAGCCAATTAAAGTCTTTCATCTGTGAGTACTTTAATTAGTAGGGCCTCCTTTCTCATACACATTCAGTGCACATCCACACCAAACTTGTTTGATTGCTGTGAGGCCCTTAACACACACGTGATGTAACCATCCCCTCTCTAATGTTGGAGAGTGTGTATGACCCACCCCCCCCTTCTCTCTCTACTCAACCTCTCATCCCCTATCTCCTCTTGACCAACAAGCCAGGTCACAACCTCAGCAATGACTTCATTACACAGATGATGTCATGGGAGATTCGTTCCTCTGAAATGCCCTTTATTCCTTTATTTCCTCCTCTTCCTCCACCCAGTGGCTTCATCTCCTCCCCTCTCTGTCCCTGACCTCCCTCTTTCCCACAGCAAAGAGCCTGACCCCTTCTTCACCTATAGTTTCCACTCTGCCTCCTTCCTCCAATCCCCACGCTACATGCCTCTCACTGTCAAAGGAAAGTATGTGAGGTTATCACTTCAGTAGCCACCCCCCCCCCCCACCTTTCTCCCACTCTGTCATGCTTCACCGGGTTGATGAGGCCATCTTTCACACATTCTCTGATGTTGATGCGTTCCTTCACCCCGCTGCTCCCTGGATTTTCTCACTTTTTTCACTGTATACATTCCACACTGGTTTTATTAACCATGTTGGTCCTCTAATTCATGTTTTTACTTTTACCCTTCTCTCTCTCGCCACAGTTCTCCTCCCCCACTGCCTTCACTCGTCTGTATTGCCAGCAAGTTTTCCATATGCAAAACATATTCTGGTTGTATTTGTCCAGCAAATTAAGCTATACTGACATCAAATATAGACCAATAAGAATACAGTAGCATTGAAAAGTGGAATTTTTTTCCACTCCATATATTTACAATCCATGATGAAAATGTATGTCAGCACTTCAAAAACTGCTAATTTTATCTATTTTAATGTATATTTATCTATGTTACACAAATGTTTTTGTATATGTATTTCAGTGTGCACAAAGCTGTGTTTTCTTCTTTTTCCTTGCTTCAGCCATATGTCCATCTCGTTTGGTGACCTTCTTACAATATTCATCAGTTAGATAACATCATTTAAATAATAACACAATTCTCTATAGGCCCATAAAAATGTAGCCGATGTGTAGGTTGTTTTGGAATTAAATCTGGTGCAGGGTCCCTATTGTCTTAATCACGAAGCAGTTCTGAGCCCCAGGTCCTCTTCTCTCCTCCTCACCTTTCTCTCTCCTGCTCCAACAGGTTGGTGAAGTCATCACTCTTGTTCATGTAGTCTACATGTTTGCGTTTCTCTGTGTCCAGCTCGTGGACGGTGCGGCGATGGCACTTCTCAGCGAGCAGCAACTGACCCAGCATCCGTCGGTACGTGTCTTTGTGCTTCTCCTGCAGTCGTTCCAGCTGCAAAAACGGCAAAGATGCACAGTCACAGCCGCACAGGGACATGCGCAAACACATGCAGGTACCCCGACACACACGACACTTTTGTAGCAACAAGGTGTTCAGGAATTTCAAATTAAACTCCACCTCTGAAATATTTTTACAGCTGATTTCTGGAATGTAACTGACAAAAAAAGTTCTAAAAGAAAAACTTTCTAACAAATTTTCGGCTTTTCCTCTTACTTTCCCAATTAGAAAAGTAATGTAGTCTCATGTTTTTATAACACAGCAAAAGCATTGTGAGTTTCCCAAAACCTGCTAATAGAAAATAAGATCTTTATCATCCCTAAGAGTTTGACTTATTTGGAGTTGTATTAGCCAACTGACCTCAGCCATAGGCTTTTGGTAGACGCTGTGGTTGTGCGGGTCAGTGCCAGTGACAAAGCCGTCTCTCTGCAGGGCCTGGAGGGCCGATGTGGGGGCCGCAGAGCCGTAACGTGATTCAAGGGCCTCTGGGACAGTCTGTTTGCACTTTAGCATGCAGATAACATCCTCTCTGGCCTGAAATCACACAGAAATATGAAGACATATAAATGATATAGCATTTTGGCTTAACTGTTTGAAGAGAATGGTTTCCACATTTCTCCAAAATAGTCGCTTACTGAACATATGGCACATTTGCCTGCATATGCAGGCATGTTAAAGTGCCATTTCCAACCACAAGATGGAGCTATTGTGCAAAAAAATTGCAGTCTAGCTCAATCCAAAGCATACATAGGCACTTTGCATTCAAACTGACTTTGTATTCATCCACAATGCCTTTCACTGTTTTCTTCCCCTCATTATTGCACTTACCATACTTATTACAGCAGGTCAAAGGTCAAAGGGATACAATATGTCACATACAATGGGGAACAACATCCAACCCACCTGAACCTCTCCCTCCATGATGCCCAGCAGTTTCAGTAGATCCTCTTTAGACAGATCCATGATGTCCCTGCTTTTTTCTCCAGCCTCAGGGGAATCCAACAGTAGCTTCTCTTTGTCAGTGATCACCTCAACCTCCACCTTTTCCTCATCCTCATTCTGCTGAGCTTTGGCCTTCAGGCTCTTCACAGGCAAACCCACTTCCTGTTCTTGGCTGATGTCATGGTCGTCCTGTGGAACCCCAAGCACCCCATTGGCTGGGCTCTCCACCCTGCTGCTTTTGGACCTCATCTTCTATCTGTACCAAAGACAGAAGAGACAAAAAGGTTGTTTTGTTTTTTTACAGCAAATATCTTGCATACATTCCTGTTCATGAACAAACATTTTAAGTGTCATTTGAAAGTTTGGCCTCTGAATATCTGTCTACTGTGTTACTTCAGGTTCAGTTAGTGCATCACAGTTTACAGTGAGTTTTATGACTTTGGCCTTGACTACCTTTCCTCATATCACAACTCCCCATGGGCTGCCTTACTGACCCACTTTTACCTAGTACACTCACATAAACACAAACATACTCTACACATACACAGGATTGCAACTGGATGATATTGTCCAATGTAACATTCCTAATCTGGAATAAATATCCATAATTACCCAGCACTGTGTGTGTGTTTGTGTGTTGTATGGGGGCGTGTGCATTCCTGACACATCCCATTTTCTCACAAGGGTTGTGTATCTCATGCTGAGTGTTGATGTGTCTGGAAGCACATTTGTGGCACTCCTGGGTGCTCTAGCCTTCTCTCCTGACATTAAAAATCGGAGTCAAACTTTTTATCCACATCCTGAAAATAAATCTGTTGATGACAGACTTTAAATTCAATTCTACTACATTACTCACTTTTAACAACACTGTTGAGGTGACCTGTAGTATGCTTTAAACTTGATTACTTAAACACGCAGTGAGCTAAGAGAATAACATTGAGAAGTTACAGCAGGGCATACAAGTGCTGTTCACAGCCCTATCAGATGGGTTCAACTAGGCTACCTCTCACCATGTGTCATGCTCCAAACGTGTTCATTTGAAATTATGTATGCTAAAAGTGGATAATTGTAATCTTTTTTCATACAATTGATGAATTCAATTAAACTGTTTATCAGTTACTTTTAGCTGTTTCAACTGTTTATCCAGTACTTATAGCGAACTAAACTGTTGATCCATTACTTTTAGATTACAATTTCAAGTGTCTATCCAGTACTTTTAGCTGTTTCAACTTTCCAGTACTTTAAGGTTCTATTTCAACTGTTTATCCAGTACTTTTAGGTAACTAAACTGTTTATAAATTACTTTTTGCTAACTATTTTAAGTATTTATCCAGTATCTTTAGCTAATTATTTAACCTTTCCTGCCCGCTTGCTAACTAGTTTTCACAAATTTTCAATGGTGAATGTTGTAGATGACTCGGGTCAGCGGGGAGTGTGTCAGTCAGTTTTTCGTATTTGATCGTTCACTAATGACCGTGACACGGGTACCTCATGTCCCTGAACCCTGGTTGAGAATCACTGCACTAAATAGTCAAAGTTGCAGGGTCATCAGCTAGAGGTTTGCATCTCTTTGTTTGTGTGCGCATGCATGTGTGTGTGTTTAAGCTCCATAACAACAACCATGAGACACTGTGCAAGTGGATTCTTTGTGATCAATTTCAGATATGATGTCAACAGCACTTTTTAATTACAAACAGAGAAACGCCCACCCGCCCCTAAAATCCCCTCCATAGCACCCTGTTGATGTCATAGCACCCTCACATCTGAAGCATGCATTGAGACATCCTGAGCAAGTTCGCCTAAAAGTCCAATGATATAGAGACTGCAATGTGGAAGACAAAGTGGAACATTAATAGCCATTTGAATCAGTTTAAATAGATGGTAAATGTGAACTGGCTGTTACAGACTGTTAGAGAAGACAAACAACACTTTCTATATGTCGAGTGGCTTGAAAGCAAGTATATCAAAGGTTTTGGTTCACATGTAGAAAAATGTTTCTCTTCTTCTGTAATAGCAGTCAGCAAAGTTAAGATTGCACTGAATTCTAATGATGCTTGAAACCAGTCTCTTTGAATCCCACCTGTTTCCAGGAAAAGACCCAAGCACATTAGAGAGAAGGGTGCAAGATAACACAGACTGCATCTCTCAGTTCAAACAAAAAAAAAAGAATAAAATCTGACAAACCAACACATTAAGTGCATTCCTTATCTTAGTTCTGGGAGTTCAGTGAGTGCACATTGGCTCCAGGGAGATGTGGTTTAACTGGAGATTAATTGCAGTGCCTTCTTTCCTGTTCATAACTATTAGTTTCAGCTGTGGGCTCACTATCACTGACTCAAATATCGTAGTACAGCAGCACAAACAAGTGCTTCCAATGTTCATGCCACCATTCAAGCAGTGCCAGGGAGTCTGTATGACACGCAAGGTTGGAGGGCATTAAAAAGGGCACCACTGGGGCATGAGAGTGATGAAATGTAGAAACATGTGCAGTGCTGTAAATGACTTGGGCAGAGTTCTGCTGACAAAATGGTTGACACTGAGTTAAGCACTCTACAGTTTATTTTTAATTTCTGGGTTGATGCCACGAAAATCCACAGAAGCTACTGTAACAGCTTGCCTCATTTTCGGTGTCACTCCGGTCCAACATGGCAGGCAGGAGAGAATGGGTGTGTTTGTAGTTATAGTTGAGAGGTATATGACTATAAAAAGTTACTATAAAATAGAAATTCAATTAAATATAAAGGAAAACAAATGTATTATTCCAAACAGACCTTGAAATGTATTAAATACACATATATACAAAAGTGTTGTTTTTGATTAATTGCAGAGGGTCTGAACTTCTGGCAAAAGACATTTTCACTGTTGCATGTACACTGCCAAAACCCTAAAAAGTGGCTAAGTTGATATATGTCTCTGTGACCTAAGCAATTCCGTTTTTTCCATCAACACACTTAGATTCTATTTGGCTCTAAATAAATACATTTCTCAATTGAACAGACATATCATTCATTTGGAGTCGTGTTTATGTTCAGCTAATAAAGTCAAATATTCACTTTCCTTTTAGCTGTTTTACGGTTTCCACCAATTCCAGGGGGAATTATCTGGCTCTTTAGCTGCTAAATGCTCCACCATGTTCACTCACTAGTGGCTAATTCTTTCTGTGTACTGTTTGGGCAGGTGGCATACAGACAGTGTTTAGAGCTTTTTCCCTGAAAACGGTTGCTTGTTGTCAATAGAAACAGTAAATATGCAGGCAGTAAAACCAGAACAAGCTTAAAGATACTAAAACCCTCTGTAAAACAAAACTGCAGAGTTGGGTGATAATTCTCTGTGATAATCCTTATTTGCTCATATAAAAATATTCATTATACCAGTTTCATCAAAAGGACTCAACTACACAACTCCAACCTTCCCAAGTTGCACATATTGGTAACATTTCATAGTTTCCCAGACAGCTGTATGAGATAGTAGTAATCACTCCAATTTCATGGGTTCTGTTGATGACAAGATTTAGTTTGACAAGACTTAGTCACAAAAGTCTGTTTGTCATCATAGCTTATTGATAAGAAGTCTTTGTCATCAATGTCTTCGCCGTTTGATCCACCTTGACTGGTCACTGCAGTCTTGATTGTAGTGAATTCTCCACCGCAGCAAATGGGGATTCCTGAGCCACGTGGCCTGCATTCCAGTCTGGCATGCAACATTCCCAGTTGTCTTTATGGAAAATAAAGGAGCTCTGGCAGACAATAAGCCTTTACTCTGAGGTCTGCGCCAACCCGCCACAATGCCCACACACATTCCTGGCATCTAAACCGTCAACACAATGTCACTGACTGCCAGGCATCTAATACCTTGATGCTTTCTAATATGAAAGGGTGGCCTAATACCCAGTGAGACCCCAGTCAAGGCCTAAGACTAAATTTAAAGCAGGACCCCAAATCTATCCCAGGGTTTGGGCTAGTCCAGCTGTCCCATCACATATATGAGTATTTATAGGCCCCACCAAAACACGTGCTGCCATTCCAAAGAGAAAAAAGGGGCTATAAAATTTTGTCATTGGTCAGCAAGTCAGCAGTAACATGTGCCAGACGGACACACTGCTTTAGAGTAGGAACAATTAGTCCATTAATTTATTAGTCGATCAACAGAAAAATAATCAGAAACAATTTTAATAATCTATTAATAGTTTTGGTAATTTAATCAAGCAAAAATGTTAAAATATTAACTGGCTTCAACTTCTCAAATGATAAGATCTGCTGCTTCTTTGTATTATTTTAAGTTGAATATCTTTGGACAAATGTAGACATTTAAAGATGTTACCTTAGGCTTTCAGAGATTATTAGAGGCATTTATCATCTGATTTTGTTTTACATTTCATTAACTAAATTATTAATTGACTGATCAAAACATGATTAAATGTTAGTTATAATCTAGTGGTTTTGTGATATAAGTCCTCAATGGCCTAAAAGATGGGTTAATGTGTAATTGTGCATGTAATCTGAATTTAAACCCTGTGTGTCTCCATGTACAGATATTCAAGTGGAAGAGCTGTAAAATACTTGAATCATAATCAAAAGCAAGATTAGCAGAAATGCAGACTGTTAGCAGGATGGGGTCTGGTAGCTCTAGTCCATGTCTGTGATGTTCATGTAGAGAGAAAAAGTGAGGAAGGGAAGAGGGCAGGAGATAGAAGTCTGGCATGTAGCCAAATTAATTTGCCAGAGATGAGGGATGAGAACAGCAGCTGCAAATAATGTGTTTTAGGAAAAATGATTAGTTTGATTCAGCGAGTTTTGACATATTCACACCACAAACCCAATGTGACCAAACAAGGAGTTAGAAATGTTCTTTGCATGCGAGTGTTTGGCAACTCCTTCTGCCAGAGGACACTGATAAAATGCGGTACGCTTGAGAAGCTCTTCCGTCCTTACAAGAAAAACACACAAGGCCGCCAAGATATGTGAATTTCAATCAAAATTGTAGCTGTGGATGAGATTCGAAGCTATAAGACAATCCATCTGATATTGAAAGTTTTGTGTGCACCTATTTCCCATGCAAGGGCACAAAGCTGCAGCCTGTTCCAGGATTTTGATGGACAGCACATTCCACCCCAGACGGCCAGTGACCTCTGGGGTCAGATTTTACGTAACAGCCATGTTCTAGGAAAATAAAGACGCAGTTAGCTGAGATGGATGACAAGCTTTTTCTGTTTCGAATACCGACTCAGACATGTAGTCATTCCCTAAGGATTTCACTTTTCAGGAGAATTCTTTGTCCAGTAATACTAAATTGAACCGTCAAAGGGCCATCATGGACAAAACTCAAGCATTTACAGCTTGTCTTACTTTAATGGTGGCTTCTATAAATAGCTCATAGCTACAATAACTCTAACGTTGACCTACCATACTGGAGCAAAATGTCAGCATAGGTGGTGGGTTTCATCTTGTAGTATTCTCCTGATGTCACATTAACTTGATCCTCTCACTGGAGCCTACAGTAGCATCAGCAGTTAAGGTTGCACTAATGAGCAAACTAAGAGGAATGTCAGTGCTTCTCTACATGTAATTGCTCATACAAATGAATTACTTGCTGCAAAGGACACACAGACACACTCTTTACATTATAAATAACTCTGCACAGGTAGTTCCTGAATCAGTAACTTATAAATTATGACATATTTATACTTGTTGTGCTGGTGGCAGTTTGTTAAATATTCACTTTGAAATCTTTGATGAACTCACATAATCCCTGTGTAAATCCACAAGAGCCATCGCAAATCTTTACAAGTTGAAACACGCTCTGACTTGGGTCATGCATTATAAACATCGGAGTGTGTGTGTGGGAGACTTTGATGCATATTTTATTCAGTCACACAACATGCAAACCCCATTGTTCTTAAAGTGCCATCAAGTCATCAAGCGTATGGATTGCTGCAGCTGCTGGAATACATGACTCACCTCCATCTGTCTTAATTAGTGTAATAGACAGTACATAATGGGAAACATGAACACATCCATTATTTCTAAGAGTTAAACGTATTAAGTTGTAGCCTCCAAACCAGGAGCAGTTTCCATAGCAACAGCATTAATTCAATCTATTGGGAGAGTCCATAAACCAAAACTGACTTATGAAGATTCTTCTGGTGTAATGGCACGACTGGATATCAACTTTACAGCATGATGATCAAGGAAGAGATCGAGTTCCGGTTGTTCTATGAATAGAAACAGCAAGACAACATATGGATGAAGCAGACCTAGATATTGCCCAATGTCATGGGGTCAGCTGTTTGTCTGAAGTTTGTCTCTAAATGCCTAGATCAGAATTCCACTGACTGAACTTCATGTGTTTGCTAGAGATCATAATGTTGCCTCACATTAGGAACCAAGCTTGTTTTGTGACTATCAATTTTTATAGGCTACATGTTGGACCGTTTGGCTTGCAAATAACGGCACATATATAATGTTAGCAGTTACTGAACAGGTTTTAAAGAATATTGTATAAAGTTATGCTGCTGCCACAGCTATATAAGAGCATTTGCAGGTAACAGATTGGAAGAAACTTTGTCTTTGCAGCTACTCTGGCATCTTTGCACTGTGACAACCCCAACTGAATCTTTGTCACTGGATCGTGTAATTTGATATCACATCCACAGACTGTATATAAAAAACTTTTTATATAGTCTGTGGGCACTCCTCAATTGTGTCTTCTCAGTGGCTTTAGTAACTGCTAGGGATAATGAAATCTTTTGGCAGCACGTGGACTGAAGATATCTTTAATATTAAAAATGATCACTAAGAAACTATTATCACTTTACACTTTACAGCGCCAAAATACACTGCATGGTCCTGCCTCACTGCTCTCATTAACCCATTTCCAGCAGCAGGCAGCTGTTGTTGGCGTGGCATTTTAGTGGCATATGGCTCTGCTGATGCCAGTATCAGTTTGTTTACTCGTCGGCCCACTGGAATGAAGTATCTCAATCTCAATAATGATTCAATGGATTGCCATAAAATCTTTTACAAACATGCATGGTTTCAAGAAGATTGAAGGCTACTGACTTTGGTGGACTTTACTTGTGGTGCCACCACACGGTTGACATTTGTGGTTATCAGTGAAATATTTCAACAATACATGGATTGCCAGTAAATTTAGTTCAGACATTCATGTTCCTCATGATTAATTGTAATCATTTTGATGATCCCTTAACTTTTCCTCCAGTGCTATAGGTCAAAAGTTTTACATTTTAAATCCGTTGTTTTATAACCAAACACCTGCAAAACTGCTATGTACTTTAAATTGTAAACATTAGTATGCTAACGGCCTAAATGAACATGGGGGGGTCAGCCCTATGTTCCCACAGCCCTATGTTCCCACATTTCTAAGAATGTTTTGAAAATCAGGCCCTATTTTCCCACAGTCTTATATGTTCCCATAAGCCCATGTCCACACTAACCCGGGTAATATTTATCCGGTTAGCCCTTCCGTCCACATTAGAATGGTGAATTCCGTAACTGAAAACGATGCTTTACAAAAACGATCGCTGAGGTGGATAAATGTGAAGACGCCGTGGAACGTGGATGCAAAGCGTTCTGAAAGGGTATAAAAGGGGAATATAGGGCTGTGGGAACATAGGGCTGTGGGAACGTAGACACGCTCCCAACATGGGAACATGGTAAGCATCAATGTATCACAGGTATAAGGCTGATCAGCGCGTTAGTATTGCCACTGTGTGACTGTGTGTTTGTCAACTTGTTGTGGACTCTTCAGCACCACAGAGGCCTGAACATTCAGCCTTAAAGTAAGCTGTTGGTCAGCTAGCAAACACATTACATTCTGGAGAGCTTGAATGATAATGTAACACTAGCTAACTGCGCTATTCCAGATCTTCCCCACCACTACCTATTTAAGTTTTGGAGGTGAGCGCTTGTATTGTGTTGAATTGTGTTATATCGTATCATTTTCACACAGAAGAAACTAGTTATCATAAAAACATGAAGTGTTTTTTTGCAGGTGAGACAGAAATAGAGAATATAAAAAATGATTGAGGGAGCTGAAGAACTCTGTCACCAACAGTTGTGTGAAATTACAGTGTGGTATTCAATCTTCAGCTCAAAGTCACAACCACAGAGACCAATAATCCTTATCTCGGTGCTTTCGGTAAATATATGCTGGCTTATTTTCTTCTCCTCAGGGACATCACTGGACAGATGAGGTCTCTGGGTAGCTGTCATCATCACACAGCAGTCTACTGGGAGAGTCATGACTATGTCACTCCCCCCCAAGAAAAAATATGGAGTAGAGAAGAAAAAGCATGGGTTGGTTAGAGAGGGTGGGAATATGATTGAGCTCAACTAATATTTCCCGTCTGTGGAATTTCAAATGTCTCTTACATCAAACCAAAAAAGGCTTTCCTGCTGAGAAAGATGCCGTGCCGAGAGATGGCCAGACACGCACTGTACGTGGAAAATACTTGTTAGCTTCGTAAGCTCTGATGAACCTGAAACTTTTGCAACACTCGTGATACTCCTACTGTATATGAACATCCCGAATGACCTCACTACCTCTAATATTATTACACGTCAAGAGCCAATTAACAACCAGTCTACTGTTTATAGCAAGTATGTGCTGCCGTCTTGCATGCTACATATCAAATGATCTTGAGAAGATCTTGGGTTGCTATGGATTTTGAGGACTTATTTTTAAACCGAGGGAGCATGAGTTATAAGCGCCACTGTTCTGCGCAACATCCAAATGTGTCTAAACTGCATTTTTGGAATTCAAGACCAGAGGCCCGTATACGACTGGAGCTGTGCATATGTCAGTGACAGCTGTTGTTGAGGCCCAACAGACGTATAGGGAAGACAGCGATGAGCTTCACCTCCCTACTATATTGTGTTTCTGTGCATGTGCATAGACATATCTTCGAATGTAG
The DNA here is from genome assembly GCF_002260705.1 of Seriola dumerili. Taxonomy (NCBI): domain Eukaryota; kingdom Metazoa; phylum Chordata; class Actinopteri; order Carangiformes; family Carangidae; genus Seriola; species Seriola dumerili. The sequence goes on from NW_019174404.1 coordinate 15,495,181, forward strand.
TAGCCCATATGCACACGCAACACGCAGGCAACGACACACATTCGTACAGTATTAAGAAAGGAATGGGGTCACTGAGTTGATAATGTGCATGTCAAAGAATAATGAAAGAAATGTGTTCGAAACAAGCAAGTCCTCCTATTTGATGCATTAGCCACTTCTTGCAACTGTAACACAGAAACATCACCTATCATCTTGAGAAGGGTTAAATATGATATTCAAGTCAGTGTGCTACACTGTCAGTTGAATATTGGAACTACTACATGAGAAAGCTCACAGCACGGAGATAATGCTACACCTCACAGTTAAACTATGTCACCCTCTGCGTGAGCAACAAGTCAAGTGACACAGACCTATGGTAATGTCATGAGGTAAGCCAGCGACACATTTAGTGCATCTCAAATCAATGCTGCCCCTGTAAACACCCAAGCTTAACCTTAAGCTTGGTTTCAGTTTAAACAGGGACAAAAATATTGATTTACAGTACGACTGATTCATTTACAGGATGAGACTGATAACTGCCCAGCCAGCATTCACATATCTGTCTTTTTCAAGTGGCTATTTGGCTGACTGAGCTCCACAGACCTTCCAGGGCATGTGCCGAGCAAGAGAGAGAGGATGTGCTTAGATAAAGCTGGAACGCGCACAAAAATGTTAATGAGTAATATCTCTGCAGCAGTTCTCTTTGTCTTGTTTCAGTGGTGATATCACTGAGTGCACAGAGGCCACATCAGCTGGACAGGGTAGGAGGCAGGGAGAGAGGAAGGGTGAGGTTGCACAGAGCCCCTGGACACTGACAGCAGCCTAAGCCACACCTGTACTGGATTCCCCCACTGCGAGCGAGATACATTTTATATTTTCTTCTTTTTACCAAGGTGATGTGTGCCTTGACAAATGGACAGCGGCTAGCAGGAGCCATGTGTCTCCTTCGAAAGGCCGATGACTTCATGCGGATGAAATGGAATTCATTTTGGCGTCATTACAATCCATAAATATTCAGGATGAAAGATGTCATCCTGCGGCAGCTTATGAATGCCTCCTAAGGATCTTAATGTTAAGCAGTGGTGTGTGTATTTGCACTTTGTGTACTGTATTTGGTGTGTGCATGTGCAGTGAGTGCAACAGTGAGAGCTACATGGCGCTGTAGAGGTGTTGAAGTTAGCAGGTGGGAGAGAAGTTGAGGGCAAAGGTTGCAAGTGTATGTGTGTATGAGTGCATATCATTCCCAAACATGATCTGACATATAAGATGAAATACTCCTCTTTTCCCCACATACTTAAAATCTCAGCGCAACATCACCCGTGTTGTCTGGAGAAGTTGTGGGCTTCTTCTCTTCCCACATGCAAAGCAAAAAAAAAAAAAAAAAAAAAAAAAAAAAAAGCTTTCACACTAAATGGTCTTATTCATACAGACATAACATGTGATACACAGAGAAAGGTTTGATTCATGACTCTCTGTTTTATGTATGCATTATCACAATGCCAAATCTGTATTGCCATTAACAGCACTAAGAGTAGTCACTTGTCTTCTCACGGGTGAGTAATTAATGCAAAATGTAGTTTGAATGTATAAAAAGTGAATGCTGAATTAATTACACGTTCAGGGAAGAGTTGTTTCATTCATATGGCTCAAATACAGCTCGAATGAAGCCAAGAGGGTAGACTTCTTTCAACCAGCATTCTTTATTGGCTCCATAAAAGTGATGAAAGTTCAGCAGTGGCACCTGTACCTGAGCCTTTTCCTGCATTTCAGTCTGAGAGCAGAACAGCTAACAAGTCCTGCTTTGCCAGAAGCACATGTCTCCAGCTGTTTCCCACACAAGGGCAAGAGAACAGGAACATTTTCATTTTAAGAAACTTAGGAGAAGCTGGCCTACCTGCTGTTGTGTTGTCCCCAGGTTTGAGTAATTAGCAGCCACACCACGTAATCCAAGAAAAAGGCACGAAAGGAGTCAAGTATCCACTAATATCCTTTAGCTTGTGTGGTCCACTTGTGGTGTCTGCTACTGAGTGGTGCCAAGAGCCATCTCAAGCTCTTCTCTCTCTCTCTCCCCTTTCAGTTCTTCAGGTCAGGCAGGGAATGGTAGAGAGCACTAACAGAGCACTGTAACTTCCCTCTCTCTCTCTCTCTCTCTCTCCCTCTCTCTCTCTATCTCTCTCTCACCCTCCCTCCCTCTTTTACTCCCACAGCCTATCCAGTTTTGCTCTGCATAGCACTCTAAAAACACACCTCTCATTTTCTTTCCCTCCAATCCTTTCCAGAAGTCAGTTGAAGAGTGTGTGAGAATAAAAGGCAGAAGGGGGGTGAAGGAGGTAGGCAGGCACTATTCTACTCACTCTCAGCAGTTGAAAGGGGCCGTTGCCCAGTGAGGAGAAAGGCAGAGGTGTGGTGTGATGTCCTTTGTCACAGGGCCAGATCTTTTCACTCAGCTGCATCCTCCATTGTCCCTCTCTCCTCTTTTTGACCAGAGTCACAGAGACTAAAAGTATAACTCTATATTTAACTCACCCATTCTTGCCAACATGGGTGCTGTTAGCAGCTGAGGCTAGCTGAATGCTAGATGTTTTGGCTGGCTAGCTAGAGAGCTAATTCTCCTCACTGACCCTTGGTGACAGCTGAACCCTACCATGTCATTCTCTCATGCTGGGAAAGTCCAGTGACAGCAGCCACCCAAGCCCCAACAGTGGTCCAAGGAACCACCAATTGCTGACTTAGGAGGGCTGAGTGTGGCCAAACTCTCCAAGGACTCTGGAAGCTACACTGCCTTTCTGGCCCTGCTTGTAGAAAACAATCTAAATTAGGCCACTGAGTTAAATCTGTGGTACAGTAATGTGCTCTGCATTGGTGGGAATAGTTGATGTTGCTGCCAGGGTACTGTTGGGCTAAACATGTGCAGGCTTGCAGTTGAGAGTAAACACAACTAAATTTGGTTCACCTACATTTTTATTTGTGGAATAATGTTTACCCAATTTTCAAGATTATCATAAATCCTGTATCTTGTAATCTTGAGTAGCACCAGGTAAACTTAGTTAAATGGTCTTTTAAAGAAAATGGAATTAAGCAATCAATTCATTTCAATGGAATCACTGCAATCAGTGGATTTGTTTGTGGGAGAGAACAAATCTGCCTCAAGTTCACGTCTGATGAAAACTCTGACCACCCTAAGTTTTGACCGATCTGTCTCAAATGTGCTGGAGAGTCCAAAAGAGGAAGCTATCGTGGTTTATTAGCTACACCGCATTGTGCACTTTGGTTAAAACCCCCTACACTTATGAGACAGGAGTCAATGGTACAAATACATCTTTTGAATAAACTGTGTGAATTTATTGCCCCATACAGTACTGGCCCAAAATGAACAAACTAATCTTTTCTACTGGTATTTTTATGAATTTGATACAAATCAAGTTTACACAGGTACAGATATACAGTATATCTACAACGTCATAAATTATATGCTTAGGGTCAAAAGCTTCTCTACGTTTCCGTTATTGGAATGGACAGAGGACCCAATACAGCAGTTTTGCCATTCTGTCAAAGCTGAGTTTCACTGAACAACTCTTTGCTGCAAGGTGAGTGTTGATATTTCCTGATTATTTTAATATCTGGCAACACTGCAAGCAAAGATTTGCAGGTAAAATATATTTGTTTCCAGCCTGAACCTGTTCTCTGTAAATGCTTAATGAGTATCTTGTTTATAGCTCATAATAATAATGACAGTTTATTATTTACCGCTACTTTACTGGATATTTGATTGTTTTTGTGCAATTTGAGTTGATGACCTGATGAGAAGTCTGCCTGCATATTTCTTCTCCTTAAAGTGAAAGTCTTGTCTGGTCACCAGAGGGAAACGCCTGGTGAACATAATGACACTCTTATCACTAGGTGGAAACCAAAGCAAACAAAAGACGCAGCAGTTAAACAACAGATAATCTCACTGAGGAATTATGTCAGATGGACACTGATACATTCACTCCCTCTTTGTCAGTTCTTTTGTGTTGCAATGTACAGTACATCTGACCCAAGAGCAGTTTAGTTCACACATTGCCATTGCTGTATTATGTGGGTGTGGGTCTGATGTAATGTTTTGTTCAGTAAAATGAAACACACTTCGGCAGACACAAATGCATAGACAGTTGGACAGACAGAAACACACACTCTGCAGGCTCATATCTCCATCTCATTGTTAACTCTTTACCTTTCTTCACTTCGGCTGTCATTTATTCATTGACTTTCCCATGCGCCTCTTGATGACCTTGTATCTGGGTCATCCAAGAGTTCTCCAGCTCTGGAACAACCTCAAAGACCTTTTTCTCTTTTTTACCTTTTTGTTGTCCTGTGTGTGACACTCAAAGTGAGTCAGAGCAAAGACAAACTCAAAAAACAAAGCGCATTTGTTTGACAGACCCCTTCCTCCCCACATATGAAGTCATCCCCCTACATGTGGTATCGAAGAGGAAGATCTATCCAAACTGAGGTCATGAGAAGTGTATTTTGATTGAATGCCATAATTCCCACACCCAAAATGAAGTCATGTGGTTGAGATCCAGTGAGGAAGAGGTTTGTTATGATTTCACTCTGTATATATAATGCCCACAGGACGGTGGTCCTGTCTGGGCTGCGGTTGTTATGAATCATAGTAGAAATACGGGTAAGTTGAAGTAGCTGCCATTCCCACACTTATATGATGCGATCAGAATGGCAGACATCAGAATAGCACACTCATTTAATTAACACAAGATGGGTGATAAAATGTTGCTGTGGGACTTGAGCCTTGTCATCCAGTTGCAAGGAAGCTTCAGCGTAAATCTTTGTTGAAGGTTTTATCAAAGGAAACATATGAAGAGAGGACGATATGATGTCAAGCAAATTAATTTATGATGTTATTAACCAGACTTGTCAACTGATGATGTAATGCGCATCAACTTTCCCCTATGAACACACACTTTTATACCTTCATTTTTCATTTCAAGTCTCTCAACGCTACCTTATTGTTGCATGCTCGCCCCAAGCAAAGTAATCACTGAGGTCCCATCCAGCCGTTGAGTCTGTCGTTAAAACGCTCCTGCAACATTAGCAACCCTGTGTTCACTTCCATTTCTTCTGCTCACACATCACCTCAGCTCTCCCGGGTCGTTTTCAGTTTTGGGAGCGCTGACAGATGCTAATGAGCTGTCCAAGCAGAGTGAGATTAGACCAGGCCGAGACAACACGGAACATGGTGTTCCTGGACCCAAGCCACAAAGGGACGACAGAGGTTTTCAGCAAAAGAAGAAGAAAGGTCATGGAGTGACAGGACGTGGGTGGATCTTTACAACAATGTTTATGCTTGTAGCCAACTGTATGTAGTGTGTTGTTTTAAAGGAACACTTTGACATTTTGGTAAATAATGCTCATTGCTGAGAGTTAGATAAGGCCATTTACACCACTCTCATGTCTGTACTGTAAATCTCTATCACATTTTTTCTTCTACTGAAGTTAGCATGCTTACCAGCTAGCCCCGATCAGTCTTGTCACTTTCCGATAGCGACTCCTCCAATCTGCCCTGAAGAGGTAGTGCTGCTGGCTCTTGGGAAGAGACCATGTTTGGCGACAGAGAAAACTGCAGCCCCTTTAACATTATTGCTACCAAACGGTATCAGCAGGACAACCTGAATTATTTGCCAAAAAAGACTTATTGATTATTTTCCCTGAGACATGACTAGCACTGATATGACTTATTATTTTGGTTTTGCTAGTAAACACTAGTTTGAAACACCAGTTATATTTTCTGTTTGTTTTGTTCCTTCATTTCACAAAAAGTACAGTGTCAGATTTATACTCATATAACACTGTGGTGCCACAGAACACCAAATGTCTTATGGTAAATTGTCCCAGAAATGCCAGCAAATCTCACAGTACCAGAAAAATACCACAACACATGTATCACACAATGTTTACCACAGGAATGCCAATGCTGAAGTACCACAACTTCTTTTATGTGGTTCTGTCCTATAGGATTTTTTTAAAGGTTGACAGACAAGCATGTCTAATTAGGGTTTGGGTTTTCCACTTCCGAGCACAGTAATAGTGTCCTGTCCGAAATGAAAAATGTATGTAATTTTGGTTTTATAAAAAGAATCAAAACAACGTCATACAACTTTATAACTTAAACTTCACTAACCGTGCACTACTTTTATTCATTCCTAAGACTACTTGAGCCAGATTCGAGAGATTATACACTTTAAAGCTGGGTGTTTACTGTGAGTTTACATGTGTATGGTAAACCACATGTTTAACCCTATTAACTGTGGTGTCACAGTTCCTGCTCAGCAAAAACATTAGAGTAATGTTGACTATCCTTGTATTTGATTAGGGCAAGAAGAGTATGGTTTATTTGACCAGTTTTACATTTGTTTTGTTTCAGTGGAATACAATATGGCTATATTAAATACTGGAAACAAGTAATCCAAATGAGTGAATTCATAAAAGTATACATCTGGTTTCACTTTTTGCACAGTTTAGCCTGTTTAACTTGTTACAGCATCAATAACACATCCAGTAAAATACCAGAACATAATACCGACTCGACTCTGAATTATCATCACAACAGAAGTTATTGCTGAACATACTGTAGACATCTCATCTCTTGTGGTTTCTGTGTTTATTGATGTAAGTCTGTTTTTAAAGGCTAAATTGGCCTGGAAATTACATACTCTTAAGTATTTCAGTCTTTGTTTTTCTTTTGATGTTTCAGTTATAGTGATGACTTACCATCTCAGTAATGTTAATTACTTATGTTTCATTTCCTGTTTTTGCTGATCACACACTATAGAGTTGTATTGAGGAAGTGACTCGCTGACGCCCTCCTCTGTTCAGATGGTAAAATAGTTATACCAAACCCTCTTATAAAGCCCATTGAGTCAGGCTTCTCCGTTTAAACAAAGACATGGGACTTTGTGAGTGTATGTAACTCTTCCTTTGACATTATTGGCAAATTCCTTTGAAACTTGTACGTGTTGCTTATTACCATTTAACAATTTTAGTGATGACACCAGATATATTTGATGAGCTCAGCTCAGTTGTAATTAGATGTAATTTATGGTTATTATCTTGTGATTCAGTGATGGTTGTTGGTTAACAAATTCCACACAATCTGACATGAAAAACTTACCTTTCACCTGTAGCTTGTCCAGAAAAAAACATGAGGGGAAAAATATGAAAAAAAAAACAATGAATTCAATGAATATTGAATAATTTTGTGAGGTAAAATAAAAGCCATAATTACTATTTATTGTGTTTTTTTCTTTAGCAGCTTTACATTAATGGTGAGATGATTACTACTGGAATGATACTCCAAGGGGTATTATGTGAAATTCTGGCTGTTTTGTGGTCTTGTGGAAGCAATATTCAGTCATATTTATTAGCCTATTAAATAAAAGACAATGACATGAGTAGGGTAAATCTGTTGTGTATGAAATAGGCTATTATTGGGAGGTATAACCACTCAGAATCGAAGTTGATGAATCTTGTAGTTCTTTTGATCTAGTCATGATTCAGTGGACTACATGAATTGATTTTTCCCCATCATTGTGTTTTACTTATTGAGCAAACTGTCAAGAAGGTGATAGTGCAGAAGCATCTCCATAGGAGCAGACCCGGGCTGACCCTCGCCCTTCACCACCAATGTTTTTCTTTCTTCCTACTTTTGGATCTAAGATTATTCTCCCAAGAACAGCCACAGCAGGAGAGAGAGGGCTGCCACTCATCTCAAACCCTGGAGGAGAAGGGTATTTCCATCTCTAGCTCTGACACCCATGACCCAGCACACCCAGCGAGCCGAACCGAGAGACCACAGGGCCACAGGGTTCATTCCAAACAACAGCTGTGCATCATCCGACGTGACAAAACACTTAGACAATGAATCTCTGCCCTGCAGTGGACTGTGGGCATGCAGGCTGCTCATCAGTTTAAGCTGAGAGGTTTCAATTAATTCAACATGACAGTGAAGTCTAAAGCTGAATTTATAGCCTAATAACGATGGTGGAAGTCAAGGCATATTGTGTGTTTACAAGCCTGAGTGGACTTTATGCTCAATAATGACCCTGCCACCTCATTTCTCATTTTCTCATTTTGTGTGTGTATGTAACATGCATTTAATTAATGCCCAGCATTTCTGTCATCTTTTGAAGCCATTTAAAATCCAATAGTTTTGCACAAGAATGCATTATGGTTTAATTTAAAGGAAAAAATAATGTGAGTATAAGTAACATAAAATGACACAGTGGTTTGCTCGTGTTGGACTACATCAACCAACAGTGCTTTCTGTAATTTTAAATAAACACTTCAGTATTAGCCCTGAAATGTCGCCCTCTACTGGTCGTAGCGTATCATTACATCAACACTAAACCGCTTTTCAAGGGCAAAGTAATACCCCGCCTACTTCAATTTGAGTGGTTGACGTTAACATTCTCGCAGGCTCATTGGATACCCAGACGTCAATTGAATGACGAAGTAGGAAATGTTAGTGAGGAAAACGGTACTGGTGAGCAACGTGGGTTAACTCTTGTGTTATTTTCACCTTTGTGTCCTCATTGTGTCGTTTGTTGTTTGCTCTCAGTCTTTTCTTAGTTTTAGAAACAATGTTGAAGTGTCTCACTTGAATTATGAGTTTTTTACAATGGGCTCTGCAAAGGCATTTGGACTAAAAGCTAACGCTAGCTGCAAATGCTAACAACAGTCACACAGTGTCACAGCGGCACAGCTCAGTATAATGTCAAGAGTCTAAAGTGAATTGTTCAGCTTGAAATTGCAAGATTGCGTGTCAATGTCATCCCGACGTGGTGCTCATACGTTGTTACTGTATTTTGCTGCTAATTTTACTCAAGTATAAACTGTATTTATGCTAATTTCAGTGTTGCTAATTAGACTGACTAATGGCAGCAGTTTAAAATGTCAAAATCTCATATGGGGGCGTCCTGTCAGTGTGCACTGTAAAAGATTAGTTATCCTGTATTTCATGTCTCAATCTTAGTCATTCACTTTTCTGGTAGTCTATGCCTCCACTAGATGGTGCACGTGATCCTATTATAAGACACACTAACATTGACACAGTCAGCCCATAATCACTAACGTGTCATCTTAAGGGTAGACAATGGAAATCAATCCTATGACCTGATAAAGAGGTAATTGGAATTGATAACAGTTTGCCAGAATTGACAGGCATGTATAGATTAAGACTATTTTTTTTCCACACACTGCAACATGTGTGGAGGGAAACATGAATGTATTTTAATTTAAAGGTTAAAGTAAAGCCCACATAATCATTCTGCAGAATCACAATTGAAAAAGGAAGGTCACTCCTGACTTGAAATGTGAAAAATAACAACTTAAGAATACTACTACTGACAGGCTGTTATTACCATTTATGCCTACCCTGTTGCCCTTTTTCATATTTTTATACTTCTACGCCTCTGAATTGCATTGCTGCTGAGGAAGCTGATCAGTCATAGTTTGTATTTTTTCTATGCGTGTGTATGTTTCTTTTTCACAGAGTTCACCTGAACAATGTCTGCCTCAGGGAAACTGGCATCTTTCCGTTTGCCTCCCTTGCCTACTGTAGGTGAGCTGATAAAGTTGTACAACCTGAGAGCTGAGAAACAGCTGTCCCAGAACTTTCTGCTGGACTTGAGGCTCACGGGTAAGTCCTCCTGCCTCACTCTTTCTTTTCCTTTCTTTTCCTTTCTTTCTTTTCCTCTGTCTGCAATGCGCCAATAGCTGCTAGTTCCTGTTCTTTGTTACCGTGTCTACACTACACTGTGTTTTTGTCAGTGCACTTGATTGCACAGCTCCACATAGCCTTGTTTCAAGGCATCGAAATCGACAGGCCTTTCTGTTTGGTGAGCTTGAGTCCTGCTAATGTGAATGGACCGAGTCAATTGTTTGCAGCCCCTGCAGAGCTCAAGCCTTAATATAATTATCAGTGATGCAGTGCAGGTCTGATCTGCTCTCCTGTCCTTGGGCAAGGTGACTGTTAGATTAATACATCTCATCTTCATCGCACACAAGCAGACAGATATTGCAACATCACACACTATTAATCTCAATTTAGATACCTGAGACTCTAATTAAAACACTTGATTGGCGAGTATGGTGTAATTTATATGATGCATGACTTGAGTTAAGTTAGTTTATAATTCACGGATTATATGCAAAAATGTTAATGAAATAGATTCCTGTAACTGAGTTAGTCATCTCTCTCAATCTTTTCAGACAAAATAGTGCGTCAGGCAGGAAATTTGAGGGATGCCCATGTGTGTGAGGTGGGTCCTGGTCCCGGGGGGCTGACCCGCTCCATCCTCAATGCTGGTGCGGGGGACCTGGTTGTGGTGGAGAAAGATACACGCTTCATCCCTGGGCTAAAGGTAACCTGAGCAGCTACAATGATATTGGCTTATGCACAAGGTCATTAGGTCATTCAGCAGAACAGCCTCCAACACCTTCATCTGTCAATTGCATGAAACCAGTTAATCTGTATTCAGATGTGGCATCATTAGCCGCCTGCAGAGAGACTGATGACTATGTAGTACCCTTTCATTTTTCTCATATAATGTCATATCTCGTTCATTTCCACAGCTGTTGTCTGAGGCAGCACCGGGGAGGTTGAGGATTGTCCACGGGGACATACTCACTTACAGAATGGACCGAGGATTCCCAGTAAATGTCTCTAAGCCATGGGAGGAAGGTGAGAAGATTAAAATTATATAAACCATAACCGTGGACAGGGTGAAATAAATGCATATGACTAAACTGCGTGTACATGTGGCTCCACAGATCCACCAAACCTGCACATCATAGGGAATCTCCCGTTCAGCGTCTCAACCCCCCTCATCATTAAGTGGATGGAAAACATAGCCAATAGGACGGGGCCCTTCGCCTATGGACGCACCCGACTCACACTCACTTTCCAGAAGGAGGTAGCAGAGGTGCGTGAGCAGTGTTTTATGTTACTTGTGTGATGCTTTAAATTAAAACTAAATTTGAACAAAGCTTAGATATCCTTTGAATACTGAGTATGAAGTCTTAATGAGGCATTATAATCCTCTTTTGCTGTGCAATGGCGAAAGTATGAAAATATTTTGGAATGAATGGCTAATTTTATAATCATAAAAATAATATAATTCTAATTATTATTAATTATGGATTTAATTTTTTTTTCTAATTATTATTATTTAGGCCAATCAAAATCATTGAGAGCAGGATTTAGTTATGTACGCTTAATTTTTCTATTTGTGACACTAAACATAATTAAGGCACACTAAAATACTCTGTTCAAGTTTGTCTTTATACAATCTGTTTACCAGACGTGTTTGGTTAATACTAAAAGCAACATCATATGATCTCAACAAAATACCTGGTCTAACTGAAAATGTATCACAAACTTGTAGTAATTGTCCTCTCCATCCAGAGGTTGACGGCCAGCACAGGCAGCAAACAGAGGAGCCGCCTGTCCATCATGGCTCAGTATCTCTGCACTGTCCACAACTGCTTCACCATCCCTGGACGGGCGTTTGTTCCCAAACCAGAGGTAGGACTTAACTTAATAATAAGTAATATCTGTACATTAAATACTACTATGGCAAACCAAAAAAAGGCAATTAGACAGCATGTAAAAGTTCAGAAAAACAGTTTTAACGCAGGGATTTTCATGTGTTTGTTTGTATTTGACAAACCGAAATTGTTCCTAATTTTCCACCTGGGACCAGTTTTATTAACCAGACAGTCAGACTGGAGTTCTGTTCGAGGTGCGATTGTCTGTTTGGATCTAATGTTGTGCTCACTTTTGCAATGAATTGGCAAGAGTTATTCTATTGCTGTTTGTTGTAGATGTTTCTTCCCTTGTCTTCCTTTCTTCTTGTTTGCCGACACATAAAAGTTATTCAAGGTTAAGTGAGTTAAATGTTGATTTCAGTCTTCAGCACTAGTGTTTGAAGAGTGGCAGATGGACACATCACTATTTCACAGTTCTTACCCCAAGATAACAGTAGGACCTTCTCACGTCTCCTAATCTCTGCTCCTCATCTGGTCCCATGTTCCCGCCAGAGTCCCTCATCATGTCACAATCACTCATCCCTCCCTCATTCTTCTTGCTTTAAGGCTTCATTAAGACAGTGTTGAATCAGTGTTGTTTCTGTTCTGTCTTTGGACCCTTTCTAGGTTGTAATGATGCCTGGTGGGTATTTCAGATGTGGCACGATCACACTGCGCCTTGTAATGAGGGCCTAGTTCTTTTTTAGGACCAATTTCTCTCTCTGCGTCTTTCAGCCCATGTGCGTGTATCAGTGGTGAAAGAAAGGCGTTCACTCTTACATAACATGTGAATGCAAGGGGTTTTTATTGGGGGGGGGGTAGGATTTATAGTAGGACTAGGGGGCGCATTAAAAAAATAAAAGTACTGCTGCAAAATTTGAAATATCAGTGTTGGCTAATAGACAGCTCCACTGAGATATACTTTGGGATCAGAGATACACAAGTCTTTTGAAAGACTCAGGAGCTCTCTTACATCTTTGTACAAATCAAAACATGTTTTTCTTCTCCTGAATTAAAGGATAGGTGTTAGGTGGATGTCAGGGATGGACTGTTGGTCCCTTGAAGATGTGGTGGCTCTTTAGGAGACCCACTGTTGGTAAATATTTAATCTCCTGTGTGGAGTAAAATGCAGCAGAGTGAATGGGACCAGTGCTGATTGTTCATTCTCTTAGAAGAGATGGCTCCCAATGATTATTTCATCACACTCAGCTGCCTTTCCGTGCATTTTTTTTTTTTTTTTTACTCTTGAGTCTTATTTTTGTGTGTATATCAAACTGCAGTTTAATGGATTTCAGCATACTTGTCCGTGCTGTAAACGTGCACACACATTCATGTGTTTTAGCATGCATGCTTTACGTATAAATGTGAACAGAGTGGACATTGCACACGCGATGAATCGGCACCTCCCACATACCCACACAGGCCATCTATCCACGCTAAATGTTTTAATGGGCACTTGGTCGAATTGATATCATTAGGAGAGATGATGGCCGTTTGATGAGCAGGCCTCCTGCTGCTAGTGTCCTATAAAGATCAGAGAGCACATAGAGTGTGTTAATGCTATCATACTCTCTGCATTTTTCAGACCCCTTTACTAGTATGTCATGTAGTATAATTCATAAAAAGCTCTTTGGCTCTGCATTGTTTATTGGTACACACCACAGTAATTACGCAGAATTGCATGAACAATAAAAATGTCCTGCCTGATTTATGGGACAACATCAAAGTGCTGGTTTGAGTGGGGATTGAGGTTGTGACACACAGGAATATAGACTTCCAGCTGAAGCAATGGGTTGTCTAAAACAGACATATATATTGTAAGAACACATGAGATATAGGAAATACAGAAAAAATGTTGTCATAGCATTAGTATATTAATGGATTCTGTCATGGGTGTTGATACTGTGAACTGTTTATAATGCTCAACTGAAAAGGCAGAAGCTAATTATAAAAATGATAATGGCTAAATACCCCCTCCCCTTTGTGGGCAGAAGATAATTATAATGGTGGAGTAACTGCCAGATATCAAGGGTCTTTCCCTCTACATCCCTCTCTTTCTGTCTGTCTCTCAGTTTACTGCAATGTGTGTGAGTGTGCCTTTTCAGGGAGCATGTGTGACTATCCCTTATACCTATGGCCAATAAATCGGCTCAGTGGTCTGATTATTGGTATTATCTTGTTCCCTCTGAAGCTGTGGGATCACTGATTGTGTTAATGAAGAGGGATTTGTTCAAATTGAAGCACAGCCGGGCTTTCTTTTTGTCTGCTCTTGGCATGTCATTGTCATGTCTGAACCTTAGGCTGTTTTTTTTGTGTGTGGGTTAGTCATGTCTGTACTTGACTGTGTTAACTCAGTCGTGTATTGATAAAATATTTCTGCAATTATGAACATTTCCGTCAAAGAAAACGTCAGTGGTTGGTCAGTGGCTTCAGACGTCCTCCACCTACATCACCAATGGCGACTCTCCTCGACTACAGTGAATAAAATGTGCAGCAGCAGGTGTTGTACGACACATATGGCAATTAGTAGAGTGTGAAAAACATCTGAAGTGGTTTAATACTTTGTGATTAAACAAACACTGAGTCACAAAGAGCCACAGAAAAAGCAATGAAATTACTGAACCTTTCTGAATGGCCATGATGAGAAAATAGCATCAGCTAAAAGCGGGGGGAAGGGGAAGTGCAGGTTGATTGGCCAGTTGATTTGAACCTATAGGAGCTGGGCAATGCAGGCTAATGGGATAATGAGAAGGGAAATGTTGAATCCATTTTACATTAGCAGCTGCTGTTGCCCATATTGACGTATGGTGGGCAGATAAGCTCTCCTCCTTGCTGTTTAATCTGTCTGTCTTGTTCCTCTTGCCCCCGGACTGCACCTCTTCTGTGTCACATTGAGTGACTGAGATTGTCCTTGAAGGTTTCTGAGAGTGGCGATTGGTTGTTTTGATGGTGTTCCCCCAGGCTCAGTGTGCCCTAGGTCTGTCCTGCTGCAGATCACACCTGCCTCCCTTTCCTTATTAGTCACTCCTCTCCTGTTAATTCTCACATAGACAGACAGATTGAGTGATCCTGAAATTGCTTCTGTCATTCACAGCTATACACACACATATACATATATATATATATATATATATATATATATATATATATATGTGTGTGTGTGTGTGTGTCTTTAGGAAAGTAAACTGAGAATAGAAACAAGCTTTTGTGCTGTTGCCTTGGTTATTATACACATTTCTCATTTATATTCTGGTCAGAGGTCAAGGAGTTTTAGAGTGCACACTGCCATCAAGGCATCTGCATCTTCAACAGGAACATCCCGTCATCCACATTCATCCTCACTGCCTCTTAACATCGAAAATAGCTGATAATCAAAGAGTTAAGAGTGTGGGTTGACTTGCTCAAGTCTCTTTCCCTGCCTCCCTGCCTCCCTGCATCTGGGCAGAATGTGATTAAAATCAACTTCTGGGAGGACTATAAGTCGGACAATAGATGCTCCATCACGAGCAACCTGTTGTTTCTTCTGTAGTGTTTTCTAGAGGGCTCTATTTGTGCAGTTCTGGTGTTCATTGAAAAAGGTAATAAACAAACGAAAGCACTGAAAAGTGGGTAGTGGGCAACAGAAAAACTAACTCTAAGAGAGAATTAGTAATAATAATGGAGTGATAACTAGCTGTTGGGGGGGGGGGGGACAAAAATAAAAGATGGATGGAGAGGAAACATTGGAAACTGACTAAAACCACAGTGAGATAAAAAAAAATAAAGGAGAGAAGAGATATGAATTGAGTCTAAGAGAATGGAAAGGAAATGAAATTGTATTTGGACTGGATGTGATGTATGAAATGAAAGAAAAGCTGGAAAAGGACATAAACACAGCAAAGCCTCCTCCACACAAGTACAGAGCGCCAGAAGACAGATTCATGACAGAGATCGATTTGAAAGGAGAGTGAGGCATACCTCCAGCAGATGGTTGTCTGGGCCAGTCGTCAGCCCGCTCTGAGTAATGGCTGCAACAGCCATCACCCACCAACTAACTGAGCCTCACAGGAGAAGAGCCCTACAGATGTTTGCCTTGTACACAATTGTCTACCAAGAGCACAGGCCAGATGAGATCAGAGCCTAAATTAAATTTGTTAATGCTGCATTGAGCATCCATTAGTCCTATGGCTGGCAGTTGTCAGAGACTGTTTGGACTTGTGCTGTAAAAATGTAGCAGATATACAGTATATATGGTATTATCAGCTGTTGATTTTTCATGTCTTTTTGGTTCTCTCTTGAGCTCAGGTGTAAGCCGGTGTTTATAGTATCAAAACAAGTCTATGCGTTGAAGTCAGAGGGTGTTTGAGTGTTGAATGTGTCCCACCTCAGTAACTGTGTACTGCACTGGCAGGCTCAGTGATGGATATCTTCACTGTGACCTGAAGTGGCCCAGCTCTTGCCTCAACTATGAGAGTGAGAATCTACTCAGAGGGGCTACACTGCTTTCTCATCTCCCACCGCACAATCTACAGGCACACAATTTATCCAGGCCTATTCCTATCTCATAAACGGGGTCAAACATGGTATCAAGAGTATTGGGGAAAGTTATTTCAATGACTCGTGCCAGCACGGTAAACGCCTGAAGGCTTGGTCTCAATACATCACAGACCCAAGGTAAAGAAAAGCTAAAAATACTCTCCTCCTCCTCTCTCCTTAAACAAAATGCAGAGGTTGGCAGAGTTGGCTTATGAACATCTCCAGAGATCTACTGCTCCTCCTAACAAGAAACTGTGCCGGGTTCGCTCACAGTCAGCGTTTGGTTTAGCAGATTCAGCTCTGTTTAGTTAGTGAGCATGCCAAGAGAATATGCAGGTATTTTGAGGAATAATGCTAAAAACCCCTGGCTATATCCCAACAAAAGAAGGTCAGCTTCAAATAAACAAAAATCAAATAAAGTAAATTGCTAGTGGTGCGATGATACACTGATAACAAATGAAGTCAGTTAAAAAAAAAAAAACTCAGGCAGGGAGGCATCGATCTATAAGCTATTAACTTGAGGGGTTATTTGAACGCTCTCTATCTTGACTTCATGCACGGTGATTTCATGACTTCATTTCAAGATTTTTAAAGGGGCTGAAGGTGTAGGGATTTAGTGGGTGTGTTGATTAGGCTTTATACAGGTCTGAGTGTAAAATAAATAAATAAATAAACTGACAGTTTGACAGTTTAAATGGCAGCTACATCAAGCTTTCAGTCCATGCGTGAAAGCATGCCTCTGCCTTAGCTCGTTTTTTGTGTTTCTGTGATCTCATTAATACATTTTAGTCATCTCTATCACAAGACAATAATCTCTACTGATACATCCACACCTTTCAACCATTTAGCCTCGCTCACCTTCAGCTTATCCTCCCAGCCACGCGTCCCGCCCCGTGCTCCAAGCTGAAATATTAAAGGGCCTCCTTTGAACTGTCAGAGTGTATTGTTTTCCTACAAGCTCTCCTTTTGTCATCTCCATAGCTTTTATTGCCTTCCTCAGCAGTTTACTGCGCAGCCAAGGTCGTTGCTGTTATTCCCCAGCCTCACATGTGCACTGGGACCAGAGGGGAGCAGCTCCAACAAAGGAAGGTCATTCTCCGTCATCGTTGATGACCGCATTATATCTTCAGTATGAACCTTCATGAGCATAACAGCTGTCCAGAACAAAGAGCTGCACATTAAGTATGGTGACATACTAGAGTGATTTGGGTGTTTGCATTCTAAGCGACGTGGTGATCGTTAATGGAGTTTTGGTGAGCGATGACATGATAGTTCCTTAACATGCTCAGATATCTGTCTCGCTCTTTGTGTCTGCCAGCACAACTGGCGGAGTGCACGAGCGTTTCTGTGAGCAGTCAACGTTTCATTGTCTCCCACATCTCCCGTTTCTTTTTCTTTGGTTGATCTTTGGAAAGGTTATTTGCTGGTCGAGAAGGTCAGTAAAATAATCTGTGAATTTCACGAGGCAGGGGAGTTCAAAGGAAAGCCCGACGCATGATTAACCCTTGCCTCAAATTGACAAGTGCTCACCTCCTCTCATCTAAGCTCACATTCCAGATCTGTCATAGCGGGAACTCGGGGTGAAAGCCTTTGATGGAAAATGTAGGTTAAATACACAGAGGAGCAGATCTTATTAGCGTTTCCCCACGAGAGGAGTAGTTATTTGATCTGCACTCTTGTTGCATAACCAAGAGGAGTGGGAGAATGAGCAAGAGCCTTAAATAATCCATGTTTGTTTCAGGAAAGCACATTCTCACTCAGCTGATGTCAATGAGGGTCCAATCAGCTGTAATGAGAACTCTGATTCTCTTGGAAAGTAACTATTTAATAAGTGCTGCATTTGAACTGTAAAGGCTTATGTCACAGATATAAAGATATAGAATGTACTGTACGGTATTCTAATTTGAAACAAGCTCTGGTTAAGACTATAAACATCTTCACACAGTAAGTTAATAAGTTATACTTATTCAGAACCATACAAAGTTGTTTTGGCAGAGGCAACACCAATTTGATGAAACCTATGTGATTGTTGAGCGACAAAAATAATCACCAAGTATTTTGATCCATTAGGTATCATTTTTCAAGCAACAATGCCAAATGTTCCCTAGTTCCAAAATCAGTATATCTGAGTTTTGGTGTGTTTGTTGAACAAAACAACAGTTGGTCATTTGATGACATCAGCTTGAACTTTAGAAAATGTGCTGGGCACTTTTCACTATAATCTGACATTTTATAGGCGACAAAAGAAACGATGAACCATGAAAATAATCAGATTAATCAATTATGAAAATAATTGTTAGCTTCAGCCCAAGACTAATCTGCAGATTATCTTTTTGATTAGTGTTTTGTCCATAAAATGCCAGAATATAGTGGAAAAAAAGACCATCATATTTCCTGTTTCCTTCAGATTTCATGTTTTATCCAACCATCTGTCCAAGCCAAAAATATTTTCAGCACAATATCCTATTTGAAAAGATGGAATCAGGGTGTTTCATATTTTTGTTTAATAAATGACTGAAAGAATTAATTATTAATGAAAATTGTTGCAGATTAATTTTTGGTCAGCTGACTCATAGTTTCAGCTCTATTTCAATATTTACTCTCAACTAATTTCTGTTATTTATGTCCAGTTAGTTTTTTTGGTTCTTGTTACTTACTTGCAGTTGTCATTTATTTGGCTCCATGAGAATGTTTACACACTCTGATACACAAAATTTTAAATGAATATATTTTTTCATGGTCATCATTTATTATATTTAAATGGTTTAACTAAAATAGACTAATGGAATCCTTCATCTGTTCCCTTCTATGCCCATTTAATTGCATATCATCAGCAGCTACTTTACATGTTGCCAGTTAACTCTTAGACTTAGTGTCAGATAAACCGGACGACTGAGATAACTCCCATTCCCTTAAGCTCCCATGGGTGCTGTTATTATTTCATTCATGTATTCTCTAATGCTGTCGTCTGAGTAAGGAATGACAGGACCGGGCTGGGTGTGGTATTAAAAGAGTCCCTTTTTCAAAACCCATTTGCACATAGTAATGTTTTATGGATGCCCATTTCAGTTGGACTGGATCTGCTGTATTCGTGGGTGCTGCGTATGAGCAGCCGGTCTGCCCACACTCAGCACAGCCTGCTCAACACAACAAGCTCTTTTATTTGGCAGGAAGATGAACGCTATCTCCGTCCTCATCAGCCACGCATAAAAGCACACAACAGACTACATACAGTAGGCATGTTGCTTTCACAAAATAGTTTTATTGGTAAAAAATAGAACTACTCGCACAAGCACATTGAGACAACTGTATCAGAACTTGTGAACTGTTCATCATCACAAATATGCTCTGGCAAAGTAAGAAGTGCTAAAGCATCCACAAAAATAAGCTGCGGTTATCAAAATGATAAATCAATGTTTGTTACAGTATATGCAGGAGAGTTGTAACTCTTTAGACTTTTAGGACCTAGTCACTTTGCACTCTGGCCATTTATAAGCTAATGAAATTGCGTGCTGATGATCAAGCTACACAGCCACAAAAAAAGAGAAATCGTGTAACTCCTATTTCCCCGCTGAATCTTATCAGGCAGAAATCGTTCCCTTTTTTTTTTTTTTTTTTTCCAGAGTGCCAGTTGTGTTATGTATTTGTCCTGGTCCAGGGAGCTTGGATTGCTCAGCCATTTGAATCAAACTGCTGTCAAATAAAGTAACACAAGTAAAGGTGCACTGAGTAGTCTTCTTATAAAGAAGATATGGTATGAACATGGTATTGTATCCTATATTGAAACAATCTGAGGGGATTCTGATCCCTCAGTAAAAACAAACACCTTTAAAAACTTAGATACTTGTGTTCAGTTGTCACCGACCTACAGTGAACCAGAATTTCTGACACCAATGCATTTTTTTCTTTCATTTATAAAATACCACACTCATGTCTTCCCAATGAAACTCTCATGCCCAGTGAAGTCTTGCTGTGCTTTGAGAAATGAGGAATAAAGAGGATTTAAAATAACCCTCGAAAGCTGCACTGGACTGTACACAAGCATCTAGTCGACTTGAGACTTAGTCTGGCAGAACAAATCACAAATCCATAAAACATTTGTTAATGTATAATTCATGTACAAACAACGCAATAAAAAAATAAACAGAAAGAACTCCAGATAGTATTAAAACGTGTCATCATGAGACGATTTGGCACATTCTCGAAACACATCGTGTCAGTATTAGTTGATGACATGGCACATTCTTTACTTTGTTTATTGCATTGGTTATGGTGCCTGGGCAGTGAGTCTTTGTCAGGAGGCCAGTTCTGTTGGCTAAAGTCTGTGCTGAGCAAGATGGCTAACTCAGGGTGGGGTAGAAAGCTGACCCCAGAGGGCTGCCAGTACCGGCAGTAGTGCCCACAGAGATGCCCATGGCGTGCCGGCAGCAGCCTGCAGGTGGCGAGCTGGACTTGGCCATCTGCTCTCCCCCAGGAAGCTGCATGTTTATGAGAGAGAAGGAGGGAATGTGCACTCCTATACATCACTGCCAAGGCCTGTCTCGAGCATGAAAACAATATTCCTCCGATATCCTTCCCTCAGAAAAAAGTAGACACACTCTGGAACATGAGCGTTTAAAAGCGTAACAGTGCTGCTGACATATGAGTTAGGTGGGAGTTTTGTTTATGTGTGCCTTGCGTGTATGTGTGTTGGGCAGCCATGCTTTCAACATGCATCAGCGTTCACTTGTCAGCGATCACATCCATGTGACATGTGACACAAGCAGGACAGGGAGAGGGTAAAAAAAAGATTAGACTGACAGGTAGAGAACAGAGGAATGGTGGCATAGTCAAGTGGTCGCAATTTAAGACACTGAGACCTGCAGGTGCAGACTGCTAGCGTATGCGCAATGCTGACGCACTTGGAAAACAAGTCACATATGGAGAATGACTCAAACCTTTTTTAGTTGCCTGCCACACAGCTACCCAGTCCACCATGACTCAAGGAGGTTCTCCCTCTCTGCTTCATTTTTGCCTCTCTGCCACCGCACCATTAAACAGCTGCTCGCCCCTGTGAGACTACTTGCATGGTATAAACACCATAACAGTGGGCAGCAAAAAAAGAGCATTTTCCAAAGCTCTCTGACCACGTAACAGGGATGCTGCTTCATGTCACTGGCTAATAAAGGGGATTAGTGAAAGTAGTGTGAGCAGAGGCTCTGATTAAAGCTTTTGGAACCATGGCGAGAGAAAGAGACGCCCCCGCCCCCCCCCCCCCCACACACACACACACAAAACAATTTAAAATCACTGACTGACATGCACGTACCCTCAGACAATAAAGATATTTGAATGCCGAATTCTGTTTCCATGGCAGTGTGGAGGAGGATGACAGGAGTGAAAAGCACATGCAAAAAGCCGGCGTGTCTGAGTGTTTACTCTGTACACGAAGACACACAAGAGCATGTGTAAGTGTGTGGGTGTGCATGTCTGAGGGCGTGCAGGAATGGATTGGGATGGGTAGCTGCTACTTACAGGCAGAATGTTATTGTCTGGATGAAAATATGAAAACAGCACATCAGATAGTCCACTCTGCTGAAGGATTGAATCTATCAATTTTCTCTCCATCTCTCTCATATTTCCACCTGCAGAGAGAGAAGCAGGCATCTGTTTGTCTGAATTTTCAGTCTCAAATCCAGCCCAGCAGCCCACATCTATTCCTCCTGACAGTCCTCTTTGAACAGTTACAGCAGGGTAATGTTTCTACAGCTTTTCAGGCACAGGCATTGTGTGGCTATGTCTCAGTCTTCTACCAAGCATTCCGCTGTATTAATACACAGACAGGCTCCACACAGCATGCTTTAGAGGCAAAATATCAACATCATTCTAGTAGCTAACAAAAATAAGACCATTTATTTCAATCAATTCCACGTAGCATTCTAGTGGATAAGAATACGAAAAACTACAATGGCTTGCTATGAGAGGACTTCCACCTACTGCTCTCAGGCATTATGTTGCCTATTTTGTCAAATGGGAGTGTACCAAACGATTGTAAATAGCAGCTAAATGATTGCTTTTTTTTCTTTCAATTCAAACCTTTGGCGATGAAAAAAAATCTATTCGGAAGCCTTCCTTATTTGCTTAATCCGTTCCCCAGGGAACTCTTTCTGTGATTTACTGATGAAGGATGTCTGCATTTGGTTAGCGGCTTCCTTCGATTCTGCAGCACCTTATCCTAGCTCCTTACACATTCACACTGTTTGTTCCAAGGCGCTGCTTAGGGAATACCTCCACTGCTTGTGCTTGCAAAACAGAAAAAAGGAGAAGCGCCAGATAGAGGAGAATGGGAAAATGAATTCAAAGTTGTTGCCCTCCTCCCTCATTTTTTCTCCACCTCTATCTAGAGTAGAGCCCAGTGTGTAGCAGAAGCCATGATGGTCTCCCCTCAGGCTCATCTCCCTTTAGCTGTAGCGTACACAGCACTGTTTTATTACACATAGTCCTGGAGGCTGTAGCCAGTCTTATTGTCTAATGGGGAGAGAGAGCAGTACTGGTGCTGGAGCTCCTGCTGCTGCTGGAGCAGCTGTTGCTGCTGCTGCTGGAGCAGCAATTTGTCAGGGGGAGGGAGCAGGACCAGGTCCTGGGGGCCATGCCTCTTCCCTGAGCAGGACATACAGAAGATGGACCCCCCAACGAAGAGGAATCCTGCTGAAACAAAGGCAACATACACAGCACCCCCAGGCTCAAACTTATTGCTTTCGGGCACACTGGAGTCCAGGAAGTTGGTGATTACCTCGTTGGTAAACCAGGAAGCAGGCACCAGACACAGAAAGCCTGCTGCGACAAAGCAGCCACCACTGGCAATTGCAGCGTGCCGCTTGGAGCGCCGTCCACCCCCCCATCGTGTGCATTTTAGTCCCAGCGATGCAAGGCAGAGGCCCATGGCAGCCAGTACGCAGCACAGCACCATGGTGGTGCGTGCAGTCTGCAAGTACGCAGGTAGTGAGAGCACCGAATACTTAAGTGTGCAACTGAACATGCCTGTGCTATACCATGTGCAGTCCATCCACAGTCCCTGCATCTGGGAGATTGCTGTAATGATGTTGGAGCCCACATCCGCGCTGACCTTCCAGTTGGGCAGCACAGTGGCCACCATAGCACCCATGATGCCCAACAGCGCTAAGACAAATCCAAATATCTGCATGCCCGTGGATGCCATGCTCCTTTTAAAAGTCGATGCTGCTGCCGCCTCAGCCCTTGTCCTCGCCTGGCAGCATTCACCCAGCGCCAGCCAGGCTCGTCAACCCCACTGCCCAGCCGCCTCTCTCCCCTCCCTTGGTGATGTGCCAGCTGCCAGTCAGATCCCCGGTTCCTCAGTTCTTCAGCTGCAGCTCCACTGGACTGGAGGAGAGAGACGGAAATAAGAAATTGAACTGAGTGGGTCTCCTCGCACTCCCCCTTCTCTCTTCCCTCATTCACCTCACACAAGCACAGACTTTTTCTGGCTGGAAACAAAGGACAGCATGAAGCGTGAGCTGTAAGAGCCGGCTCTGGCTGACTGTAGGTAAGCAAAACACTGGGGGTTGTTGTGCATGTGTGCATTTTCTATGTGCTGCCTTCTCCTTTTTCCTTTAAGGCGCCCCATAGAGCTGTTATTGGAGAGGGAGAAATGAGTTTGTGGTATTTGCAATGCTCAATAGCTATGTGGACTTAAAGCTGCAGCGCCCTCACCCCATTCATATACTGTATATTCTACCACTTTCAGTTCAGTGCTGTTTACCTAATGAACTAAGCCTGCCTTTTTAAAAGCTATACAGGGTTATCTTCGGGTAAAATGTAAGTTATAATATAGACAGCCGCTAGAATTAAACTTGAGAATGTACAGTTCTTTTTTATTATTATTTTGTCGGACTTTCTAGCATTGTCTTTCCCATCGAACTAAATAAATCGTTCCAGCTTTAAATAAATAACCTCGAAGCTCAGTCTAATTGTTTGCTGTTGTTATATAGTCCAAGGTGGGGGAAAAAAGCGATGCTGAAATAATCCCTTACCCTGGCTGGTGCAGAGCTGGCGCTGAGGCGTCACGTTGTTCGCAGTGATTCCTGTAAACACACACAGTCAAACACTGAAAGACAGTAGGCTGGTGAGGGGGCGAGGAGGAGATTTCAGCCCGGAACACGGATCCATTCAAGCCATCCATTTCCTTAGCAACAGTGTGTGAGAGGACATCCCAGCTCTACAGACCACACAGGCTCGGCTGGAGCCCGGGAGAAATAACCGTAGCGCGCTCGCTCTCTCTCTCACTCTTTCTCTCCCTCTCCCTAGCGCTCTCTCCTCTCCGGTGTGTGTGTGTGTGTGTGTGTGTGTGTGTGTGTGTGTGTGTGTGTGTGTGTGTGCGCGCGCGTGCGTGCGTGGGAGAACAGCAGTCTCTGCCTCACAACCTCAACTTCAAAAACATCAGTTTTGTGGGAGTTAGCTAAAGGGACAGGTAGCTACAGTGAGCTACCTCTCATGTCAAACAGCACTTTAACGAAGGCTTTAAGAGTCAGTTCATCCAGACTGCAAAAACATGTTGGCACCTACCTCCAGAGGTTTATATGCAGGAAGTTTTCGTTTTATTTGCCGAGGTTTTGCATCGGTAGCCTAAATGTAAATTGTACAAATTTCAGCGGGGATTTGTCTCCAGAAACAGAAGAGTTTCATCCGATGTACTTTCCCCAAAAAAGTAGTTCCTATGACATCTGTTTACATATTATTCCGCATGGTGATATGTAACTATTTAACCTTTCTTATTATTAACTATGTATGTTACCAAACTACTCACTATTTTCACAGTCAGCTTGTGATTATATTTAAGCTAAATTAAGTTGTGTTAAAATTATGCAGTTTCTACAGGGCGCTGTAAACAAAGTTTAGTACCTGTAAAATCTGTAAAGAATCGATTTTGTTTGAATGTTAGAAAAAATGTACCATTGCATAATTTTATATCAAATAAACTGAACTAAAAGTGACAAAAAATATAACATAATCAGGTTTCACAGAATGGTGTTTGTTGCTCATATAGCTGTAGGGAGTGACATTATTTGTCTCCTCTGGATGTAGATAACTCTTCTTGCTATGTAATGTGAGCTACCTAAAGAACTACATTTAAATCCACCCCTTTCCTGAATTGAGCTGCTCAGTTATCATGCATGCAGTGCTGCAGTTGTTTAAAGATAAGAAATTGGCAAGATGCACAGTCTAGATAAGATTTCCAAACATAGCCCCACTGCACAACTGGGAAGGGTAATCAAATTAAGTCAGAAGAAGAAAAGCTGCTATCTTTATGACCAGATTGTGTTCTGCGAAGATTTGTTTGTTTATGTGTCGGTCCAGAGGCCAGAGGAGCATGTGTACC
The DNA here is from genome assembly GCF_002260705.1 of Seriola dumerili. Lineage (NCBI taxonomy): Eukaryota > Metazoa > Chordata > Actinopteri > Carangiformes > Carangidae > Seriola > Seriola dumerili. Next base: position 15,520,634 of record NW_019174404.1, read on the forward strand.
CCACCATGTCAAAACTGACCCTCCCTGGGGCATCATCTTCATCAGGCGTCAGTCAGCAGGAGGCTAAAATTCACAGCTGCTACCCTGTCTTTGCCTCTCTTCCCTCTCCTCTCTGTAGAGGACATACAAAACAAGGGTGGGAGTGGCTAGGACGGCCTTGATTCATGAATGACAAAGAGGACAAAATGAGAGGGGGGGAAAAAAAATCAGACGGGGCTAATACACCTGATAACCTTGGAAACGCAGATGTGTGTTGCTATTATTTTGCTGCATGGGCAAATCAGCAAAAAGAGCCAGCTGTGGGAAATTATTTTGCCTATTCCCCCACTTATAGTGTAACAACCAGGCATTGACCACATTGATGTGTAGCCATGACATGTAGATAGGTTGGTAGCAATTGATTTGTTTAGCTATTGATCTGTTTGTTTAATATGGCCCAGTGCTCTCTCCAGCCTCTAATGTTTTTCTGGTAAACTACCCCTAAGAGGCCCCTTTTCTTAAAATGAGATTTGGCCGGCACGCGGAGATGATACACACCACACTACCTCCAGTGTGATGTTGGTGTCGACCTTCAGCACTACATTCTCAGAGTTCTTTGTCGGATACCACCGCAGCAGGTAGAGAGAAATTTCCGGTTTTCTGCAGACACACTACAGTATGCCGTGTGTGACCTGTCTCCTTGTTACCTATGAGATCCTAAGTGCTGATGCTGGTGTTGTTCTGTGGGGAGTAAGATAAATAAATAAACAGATTACAGAGGGAATGGGTGAAAGGAAGAGAAAAAAGATGGAAGGTGAGAAGTGCAAAACACAGTTAACATACACCCGGTGAGTGCAGATGTGTGACACTGTGATGTGTGAAGATATTGCAGCCTATTATAAGCGAGGTCCCCTTTTATTTTATCACCTCGCCGCAGAGCTCTCTAGCCTTTCTGCAGCATAGCTCTGAGGCACAGCCGGACCAACCACGCTCTCTTTTGCCCACATCAGGGTCTTTTATCGTTCAATTTGCATTTTCCCCTTTTATGTCTTCCCTTGCGTAATTGGTTTTCGTGGCCATCGTCTTGCAAAGGCTGTTTGTTCACAGCGGCGATGCAAGGTGTCGTGTGATAGCTGTGATGTCGCTGTCAATGCAATCTTGTTGTGGGGAAGGGCCCGGGTCCAGTTTCACCATACATAATAGGTGTAAACCTGTCCAAGACGAAACACTTGTGACATGTTGTGAAATTACCGGCATTGGCTTGATTAAAGAGTCTCTTCAACTTACTCCATTAAGACTGACTCCCAAGTGAAATATGTGGAATGGCATTTATAAGTTTTTAAATATCACATCAAAACTATTTTTCCCATGTTGCCCTTGTTCGCTGTTCTACTGGTCCAGTACAATTCACATTTTTGGCTGAAATTCAAGCTTTTCTATGACGAAAGCATCTCTCCAAGGAGCTGATCTTGTCAAAGACCAGGGCCATGGGTGATTTCATGGGAAGTACACCAAAGCCCTTCCTCCCTAAACCCCTCAAGCAACATCAGTATATTCAGTGGCATTGACTGCTGCCTTCTCCTTTGAGAGGCTGTCTCCCTCCACTGATGTAATGGAGGTTGTCTTCTCAAGGTATTGTCATGATTAATGCAACTCTTCTTCCTTTGGTTCCAGGATCTCTGTAAGCTTTTCTCTCTTGTATTCCCTGGCTGTATATAGCTTCCATCCCCCTGTTCTTTCTCAGAACCTGCCATTATGTAAGCGCAAGTGTTGGTGGTTCAGGTAGCGCAGTGGCTGGTGCCCCAGGGCCCCTGCCATCTCATCTTGGTTACGCTTAGAGGGACATGACAAATTACTGCTCACACGCCATTGGGCAAGAACTCACCAAGAAAGAGACATTGGACGTGGAAATGAGGAAAGTGGAGCTGGAGAACCACAGGACAAAGCTGGAATAATAGAGTTCCCTGCTGAGGTTTGGGAAGGTCAAACGCATGAAATATGGTAATGCACAAGTGTGTTAAGATGGATGTGTGACTATTGTGCTGAAGTGGGTCAGAAAAGGTCCTGAGCTGCGGACAAAAGCTGATGTGTGACTTTTCGATAGAGATCTGTCATATTTTGCCCTTTTCAAATGCTCTACCAGGGCATTCAGCAATGTAAGACTTTCTCTCTTACAGTAGAATTTTTTAGGTATACCATATGCAAGCGGGGAAGGAGGTTCAAAGTCTATGTAAATGTTTGAAGTCTTTGTTTTCAAAAGCTCTGGTCAAATTAGCCAGATTGAGAGAGTCGGAGCAAGAGGAATTTTCATGAGCTTGTGTATAGATCCTTACATAACAATCTAATTTAGAGGCCAAATTAGTGGTAATGATTCACTTGTTTTTCCCCTGCTAAATATGATTGCTTGCTCAAGCCTACAAAAAATGATTACCATCAGAGCATTTCTAGCCTCTGTCTGTCTGCTTTGTGTGTAAGATTTCCTACTGCCACCCTTGTAAAGAAAAGGGTAGCGGGGTGAGGGATAGAAGTCTTTGCCAGCGGGGGGGAGAGATATTAAGCTTGTCAGATAGTGTCAATAAGTGAGTCTGCTACCCCAGTTCAGGATCTGCCCCAGCAGATGCAGAGTATTTTAAGAGTTTTGGGGGGAGGGCAGGGGGGGGGTGAAGGCATGTTCATAGCACCTCAGTGGAGGGCCCAAGTGACAACGTGTGATTTAAGATGGAGTTTCCTTGCATGTTGAGGTTATCAGGGGGAGGATTAATGGCAGGGAGCGGGATATATTACAGCGGTGCTATCTAGTGAAGCCGTGTAGCAAGGCCATACATATATCATAACAGCAAAGTGACTTGGACAAGCTGATGGCTGAAATGCCGCTGCCTGTATAGTCCCAATATCGACTTTTCCCCATGCTCCTCTCTTAAATCATGAAGTGCGGAATATAAATGGCCTAATTATTCCAGCAGAGAGTGAAATTAAAGGCATTCCTTTTTATTGCGTCTTCCTAACAGATGGTGGTCTGATCTTGCATCAACCAAAGCACTGATAGAAACTGTTTGAAAATGCAGATAGAACATCCTGACCAAAATCCTTACATGTTGATGTGACAGGACTTGATTCTCATAATACAAGCCTCAGTTCCAAACCAAATGATGCAGCCATAGCTCTCAATGCCCTTGACAACACCTGCCACGTGGGCTTTGTATTTAAAATGCATCATCTGAACTAAAAGGCTTAGTGTATTAATAATAGACTCATCAAGACGAAGCCAAGGCCATTACTGACACTAGAAATAAACCATGAAGTCATCATTCAATGTTAGACTGTGTTAAATATGACAAAAATCAACATTAAAATTAAACATCAGATTTTCTTAACAGCTGTATACTACATGCACTCACGGCTTCTGCTCATAACATCCTTCCATCCTGCCTCCATGTCGATCCATGTCATGCTGAACCCAGGAGTTTGAAGCTTTCCCTGCACTATAATTGCACATAGCTTTCAGGGCTAAAGAGACAAACAGTCTCCACCACTGCCATCCCATTAAACACCACTGCGGCAGGAAACTCGGCAGCAGTCAGGCATCTCTGGACTACACAGGGATCTATAGATCTGATAAGAGATAGTGCTGCGGTTTACAAGTGCTCCCGAGCGCTACCTCAGTTGTTCACAGAAAAGCGGAATCTAAACAGCTCATTAGAAATCCTTCGCGCGCCCTTGGACCACTTCAGATTTCCCCCCCTAATTATCGACGCCAGCCCTTAGCCTAGAAAATGCAAAAGGAAGCTGTGAATGAGAGTGAGTCACACAATCCAGAAATACAAGCTTCAAGGATGCATGAGGAGCTCCGCAGGGCATGTAGCCTCAACAGGAGGGCTGTTGAGCTGAATTAGATGTCCTTTTATTTTACCTCCATGTATGTGTTTGTGAGTATGAGGGGAGCATGTCTGCCAGTATGTGTTTTTTGCACGTTTGTCTTGTCTTTAAATGTTAAGCCGGGATGCTGTATGTAATTTCCTTTCATGCACCTGCATCCTTGATTCCTTTGAACACCCCATTCCACTTCCAAGTCTCAGATACTTTTCCATTCAGATGTGAGCTACATACAGATGTTTGTTATTTTTTTCTTACTATATGAAGAGTCTTTGAGTATCTTGAAAAGCCAAAAAGCACTTAAGGGCAATGAAATGTATTATTATTACAAATAACACCGCTGATGTTTCTCCTTGGAGTGCCATTGTCAGTCCGCTCTGCCAGTCAAGAGTACAGTCCCTCACAGTGCCCCCCCCACTGGGGAAGTAACGCTATTATCAACTATGGAAAGACAGACAGGCCACTGTCTGGCTGTGCCATTCGTCCACACACAGTGGAGTAGGACTCTGATTGTGCTGCACCCTTTTAAGCTATAACTTGCAGGGCTAAAGGCCATCATGTGAAACAGCCTTGAAAGATAATGTGCCACAGACGCACAGATCTAGAGATTCAGAAATGTTATTTTAATGTATTTTGGTGTTCAGCAGATAAAGAGAGCAGATGATCCTTTACAGGAAGCAGTAGAGGAGAGAACATGTGGATGTATATGTGCTTGAAAGTTAAAGAGGGAGTGATCTGAGAGTGAGAAAGCAAGGCTCTGCTGAGTCTGGCACGATTACTTCAACAGTGTGTCATGTCAGCTTAGTGCTGACACACGAAGGATCGGGAGGCAGCAGCTAGCGAGGAACTGAAGCCAAGGTCTCCAGCCACACCATCACCACCACCGCTACCACCAGTTCTCTGTTGTAGTTCTGTGATTCCCAACCAGGGGCAAGGGGGTAGAGTAGCTCAACTAATTTGAAAAATAAATTTTTATCATTGCTTTATATAATTAATAGTGATTTACAGTCAAGGTGTTGTCGAAGAGGTATTTGAGTTCATCTGACAGGGTTGTGGGGGCACAACACACAACAAATATTCTAATACTAATGAGGACTAGTTCTGATAAGGTGACCTTCAAAAAGCTACATCTCTTACACCCACTTATCATAAATTTAGCTGAACTGTACAAAGCATGGATTCTAGTGGGAATAGTTTTTCCATTACTTTTTTTCACGTTTTCTTTTTTTCAGCAGGAGTTGAAAAAAAGAATTAATCATAGTACATGTGTCCACTGAGTCTCCCATAAAGCAGGATATGAGCTCTGTGGCTGCCTAACGTACCCATCACCGGATCTGTATACAGTATGTTTATGCTCCATTGGTTTCACCCTCAGTGGAAATGGTACGGCCAGATAGACAAAGACAGTGGGATGAAGAGAAGAGTGCTACAGTGAGTCAGGCTCGTAGGTATTAAGTAACTCAGTGGTGATGCAGTGACAGGATGAGAGGCAGGAAAGAAAGACAGAGGCTCAGTTACTATGGTCCATCGCACAGGTGTTACTGTGGCAACTGGAACGGGCTCACCAGCCAGCCAGCCAGCCTTGCTGCGTCATCTTATTTTCTGCCTTTCCTCTTTTCTTTTATCCCAGTGTGTTGATCCCTCTACCTCTCTCTCTCTCTCTCTCTCCCCTTTGTATCGCTCTTGCCGTTTGTCAGGCAACCTTTCGCTCCAGCATTTTTCTTCACACTTTGCATTCTCCTTTTTCTTCTCACACCGACTTGCTCTTTCTTGACACTCTTTTTTTTTCTACATTCACATGAGTACATTCTTTGCAATCTAGTTTTGACCCTGCTGTTTGGATTCCTCTTGCTGTGGTGTGTGTGTGTGTGTGTGTGTGTGTGTGTGTGTGTGTGTGTGTGTGTGTGTATGCGCGCGCGCGTGCGTGTGTGTGTAGGTGGACGTGGGAGTGGTTCACTTCACCCCTCTGGTTCAGCCCCAGATTCAGCAGCCCTTCAAGCTGGTGGAGAGAGTCGTAAGAAACATATTCCAGTTCCGCAGGAAGTACTGCCATAAAGGAGTAGAGTAAGCACAATTATACAACTTGATGTAGCTTGTAAAGCATCTTTTCTCTCTCTCTCTCTTTCTCTCTCTCCCATTTTTACTTTTTAATCTTGTCTCATGCTCATCTGTCATTCTCTCCTCTACATTTTTCATTCTCTGTTTTCTGACAGCAGCATCTTCATCTCATCATTAATTACAATGGGTTTTGACTTGCTTTCCTTACTTGCACACACACCAACAAATTCCAATAAATGAAGACAGAACTTTTGAGGATCTCTGTAACCATATTTTGAAAAGCGGAGCACCCTCTGAGCTCTGTTGAAAACCACTAGCAACAAACCCACACGCCCACATGTGCACGCTGCCCATCGCCCCCATGCCGGTTAGGAAAGTGCATGTGGGCCCAGATAACAAAAGAACACTGGCTGCGTGAAAGAGAACAGCAATTATGAGTCATTGAGGTGGCACAGGAAGACGAGGCAGCATATTTTATGTAACTGCAGTGGGTTGGCGGCAGCAGAACCAAATTGGAGAGGAGGCGCCAGTGGTGAAGCGCTTAAAAAGCATCTGTACTGCGGAGTGTGTGGAGCTTGCTACCGCTCATTAACCTGCAGAAGAATACAGAAGAACATCTTAGGCAGGGCAATGTCTTTAAAAATAAATGGCTACCTCTCTGTATTGAATGTTCTGGAGAGCTTTTGATGGTGAGAGCCAGTAAAATAAATGGAAATTTATTGATTTAAATTATAGCTGCACTCTTTACTTTAGAGAAATTTGTGTCTGAGAGAGTGGAAGTTTTGTGTCAATGTCTAACATCCCTTGATGTTGCATGGTAGTGGAACAAATTAACAATTCATGAGCAGCTCTAGCCCTTTTGTGTGATTTCAATTAACTTCACAGATTTGAAATAATTGCTGAGGGATAATTTCTTTCTGTTTGAACTTTATAATGCCATTAAACTTGCATGATTGTTAAGATATCAAAGAGACCTGAGTGTAGGAATCTGTACTATCATTTCTTCTGTTCTTCTCTTTTTCCCTCCCAGAAAGTTGTTCCCGGCGGCGTGTCGTATTGAGCTGACACAGGAGATGATGCAGAAGGCAGATGTGGACCCCACTCTGCGCCCTACAGAACTCACCATACCGCAGATCAGGGCTTTAGTGAATGCCTACGCTCATCTCTGTGCCTATGAACCCAGTCTCCTCAGCTATGAGTACAGAGAGGAGCTCAGAATGAAGCACCTCGAAAGGCAGGGAAAAACACCAATGGACACACATATGGAGAAGTCAACCAGCACACCACCAAGCCCTCTGCAGCCGTGCTGAAAAAAAGAAACCAAGAGAATCCCACTAATAGTCTCTGTTAGCACAGGGAGACAACAGACTGCTCTTAGCTTTGACATTTCCACCTGGCATAAGCATGCATTTTTACAACGTTTTTCCCTGTGCTCAGGGAGCAATAGTTACCTATTGGTATACATGCAATCCTGGGACAGAGACAAGAACCAGAAGGCACATAAAGAATCCTGAGTGGATTGGAGCAGCTCCAAACCCTTGTTCCAAGATGGGACAACTCAGAGTAGAGTTGTGTGTTTTTGGCAGAGTAAAGAAAGCATGCTAGTTACCCACAATAGCTTTTTAAGAGTGAATGTCTCTTTATGTCCCAGTTCTTATTCAGATCCAGCTCTCATAACACCTTGTCCTGTGGGACCTGAAAGAAACATCAGTGTTTTCAGGGTGATTTAGAGAAGGAGAACAACATGGCAGCACCATATCCAGGCCAATTTTTCCTTTCGTTTTGTACTGTATTGCTTAGTCACTTGGGAGACAGAGCTTAAAGGGGGGGGGGGGGGGGGCTGGGAATTTGTTAGCTCAAGAAAAGCTTTTGTTGTATTAAAGGAAGAGGACTCCTATTAAAATAATCTTTGTTTAAACAACCTGGCAATCTTGTATTGTATGTTAATGTCTGAGTAATATTATGTGTTACTGAACGTGTTCATCTAAACACTCTGGATTCAAAAGTTTCGGCTGTGCAAGTGGTAGATGAGACTGATAACAGACCTTAACCACTTTTAAAAAGAATGAATCAGAAATTCTGATGGGTATTAATGGAGGTTTGTCACATTTCATGTACAGAATACAACATATATGACATGTATCTTAAATAAACAAGATTTTATATCATCAAGTGTTGTTATGTTTGATATTTGAATGAGAGAACAGATTATCACCAGCAGAATGTGGGAGGGCTGTTTCCTGCCAGTGTGGCAGATGGTATGCTACGGTTTACTTGCCAGAGGCAGAATTCACTCAGTTTTGATGATAGGTGGATGATAAGCTGCAACCACAATCAGGACTTCATCTGATCTGAGTGGCAGATAGGTCTGCAAGACTGCCACGCTGGCAGACATGATGCTGTGTTATCCAGACAGCTTAGTGACCCTAAAGAAGATATGGTTTTGTGTTATGATAAGCTTTTATTTTGGTAGATTATTGCACGTGTGGAAAGAGATTGGAAGGTGAGGACTGACGTCACGCACGGTGGAGATAATTAACCACTGATGAGCGACACCTGTGCAGTAGCAAAGACGTGCAGTTGTGCCACACAGAGGTAATGTTTGTTTCTTGTGACTGCACGTATAGGCGTAATCATACATATTTAACGTTAAATAAAACCTCTATTGTATACACATCAATACAAGCCAGAAGCAAGGCCTACAAGCTACGTTTCCACCAGCCTTATAGAAGGACGTGTTTGTGATACCAAGTCAACGACAGCAGATGTGAGTCAAAACTACATCCTCATGTGCTAAAAGGGTGTCTCTTACTCGGAGTTTGTCACAAAAGCCAGCTATTTTTGTTTTTCGGGCACTTTTTTGTTGTTGTTCCTCTGACTGTCTTGCACCTTATACCATACAGCCTACCTAAAATGTGCTTATTTCACATGGGGACCTGACATAAACTCTCAACATTGGTATTGACGCAATAACCCCGCCACCCCTCCAAAATACCGTAAACCAAACGGTTTATAAGATCTAAATTTGCATTCAGGAATGCTCATACGCAAATGTAATATATGTACATGTGTTGAATTTCCATACATGAAATATATGTACATATGAATTAAAATCTTATATATATATATATATATGTAAAAATGATACATGATACCTGTTAGAAATTGGAACAATATCATATATTGACATATATGTCTAGCTGAGAGATACATGTACTTTAGTATGTCTGTTTATATAAAAGACATGTCTTACATGAATATATAAACATTCCAAAGCCTGTCAGTATATGTTATTAGATATGTAAATATAAAATATATACTTTTATGTTTAAATTTGAGAAGAAATTATTGAGAATCATATACAAACATATAACATTTAATAAGCATGTTGTTTTAATGAAGTTGCATTTTACTATTTGTATTTCATATGTTATAAATTTATATCATCATATGTCCAGAGTATGTATGGTAAAATCAATCTTGATATAGCGACATATGTGTCATATATATTTCATAAATCATTGTATAGTAATTCATAAGAAATACCACAGTATATTAAGACATAAAAAGTTATTGTATAGTGAGGCATAAAAACATCAAACAATAGTAAGGCATAAAATGTCATAAAAATGTCATAGTATATTTAGGCATGAAAAGTCATAGTATAAGACATAAAAAGTCACAGTATAGTAAGGCATAAAAGGTCAAATAAACGTCATAGTATATTAAGGCATAAAAGATCATAAAACTGTCATAGTATGGTCAGGCATGCAACGAAATAATATAATTAGGCATAAAAATGCCAAATAACTTCAAATTATAGTATGGCATAAACGTCAAAAAAAATCATAGTATATTAAGGCATAAAAGGTCATAAAAATGTCATAGTATAGTCAGGCATCAAACAAGATATTATAGTAAGGTATAAAAATGCCAAAAAACATCTAAGTATAGTATGGCATAAAAATGCCAAAAAACATCATAGTATAGTACGGCATAAAACGTCAAAATAACATCATAGTATATTAAGGCATAAAAGGTCATAAAACCATCATAATATGGTCAGGCATCAAACAAGTTGTATAGTAAGGCAGAAAAATGCCAAATAAAGTCAAAGTATAGTATGGCATAAAAATGCCAAAAAACGTCATTGTATATTAAGGCATAAAAGGTCATTAAACCGTCATAGTATGGTCAGGCATCAAACAGGATAGTATAGTAAGGCATAAAAATGCCAAAAAACATCAAAGTATAGTATGGCATAAAAATGCAAAAAAACGTCATAGTATAGTATGGCATAAAAGGTCAAAAAACATCATAGTATATTAAGGCATAAAAGGTCATAAAACCGTCATATTATGGTCAGGCATCAAACAGGATAGTATAGTAAGGCATAAAAATGCCAAAAAACATCAAAGTATAGTATGGCATAAAAATGCCAAATAACGTCAAAGTATAGTATGCCATAAAACGTCCAAAAATCATCATAGTATATTAAGGCATAAAAGGTCAAAAAACTGTCATAGTATGGTCAGGCATCAAACAAAATAGTATAGTAAGGCATAAAAATGCCAAAAACCGTCAAAGTATAGTATGCCATAAAACGTCCAAAAATCATCATAGTATATTAAGGCATAAAAGGTCAAAAAACTGTCATAGTATGGTCAGGCATCAAACAAAATAGTATAGTAAGGCATAAAAATGCCAAAAACCGTCAAAGTATAGTATGGCATAAAAATGCCAAAAAACGTCATAGTATAGTATGGCATAAAACGTCAAAAAAACATGATAGTATAGTAAGGCATAAAAGGTCAAATAAAAGTCATACGATGCCGAGGTATGAAACAAAATAATATAATTAGACATAAAAATGCCAAATAACGTCAAAGTATATTATGGCATAAGAATGCCAAAAAACGTCATAGTATAGTATGGCATAAAACGTCAAAAAAACATGATAGTATATTAAGGCATAAAAGGTCAAATAAACGTCATAGCATGGCAAGGTATGAAACGAAATAATATAATTAGGCATAAAAATGCCAAAAAACGTCATAGTATAGTATGGCATAAAACGTCCAAAAAACATGATAGTATATTAAGGCATAAAAGGTCATAAAACCGTCATAGTATGGTCAGGCATCAAACAAGATAGTATAGTAAGGCATAACAATGCCAAAAAAAGGTGAAAGTATAGTATGGCATAAAAATGCCAAAAAACGTCATAGTATATTAACGCATAAAAGGTCATTAAACCGTCATAGTATGGTCAGGCATCAAACAGGATATTATAGTAAGGCAAAAAAATGCCAAAAAACATCAAAGTATAGTATGGCTTAAAAATGCCAAAAAACGTCATAGTATAGTATGGCATAAAACGTAAAAAAAACATGATAGTATATTAAGGCATGAAAGGTCAAATAAAAGTCATAGCATGCCGAGGTATGAAACGAAATAATATAATTAGGCATAAAAATGCCAAATAACGTCAAAGTATATTATGGCATAAGAATGCCAAAAAACGTCATAGTATAGTATGGCATAAAAGGTCAAAAAACATCATAGTATATTAAGGCATAAAAGGTCATAAAACCGTCATAGTATGGTCAAGCATCAAACAGGATAGTATAGTAAGGCATAAAAATGCCAAAAAACATCAAAGTATAATATGGCATGAAAATGCAAAAAAACGTCATAGTATAGTATGGCATAAAAGGTCAAAAAACGTCACAGTATATTAAGGCATAAAAGGTCATTAAACCGTCATAGTATGGTCAGGCATCAAACAGGATATTATAGTAAGGCAATAAAATGCCAAAAAACATCAAAGTATAGTATGGCATAAAAATGCCAAAAAACGTCATAGTATAGTATGGCATAAAACGTCAAAAAAACATCATAGTATATTAAGGCATAAAAGGTCAAATAAACGTCATAGCATGGCAAGGTATGAAACGAAATAATATAATTAGGCATAAAAATGCCAAATAA
>NW_019174404.1:15535330-15562830 GCF_002260705.1 Seriola dumerili
GTCCAAAAAACATGATAGTATATTAAGGTATAAAAGGTCATAAAACCGTCATTGTATGGTCAGGCATCAAACAAGATAGTATAGTAAGGCATAAAAATGCCAAAAAACGTCATAGTATATTAAGGCATAAAAGGTCATTAAACCGTCATAGTATGGTCAGGCATCAAACAGGATATTATAGTAAGGCAAAAAAATGCCAAAAAACATCAAAGTATAGTATGGCATAAAAATGCAAAAAAACGTCATAGTATAGTATGGCATAAAAGGTCAAAAAAACATGATAGTATATTAAGGCATAAAAGGTCAAATAAAAGTCATAGCATGCCGAGGTATGAAACGAAATAATATAATTAGGCATAAAAATGCCAAATAACGTCAAAGTATATTATGGCATAAGAATGCCAAAAAACGTCATAGTATAGTATGGCATAAAACGTCCAAAAAACATCACAGTATATTAAGGCATAAAAGGTCATAAAACCGTCATAGTATGGTCAGGCATCAAACAAGATAGTATAGTAAGGCATAAAAATGCCAAAAAAGGTGAAAATATAGTATGGCATAAAACGTCCAAAAAACATCAGAGTATATTAAGGCATAAAAGGTCATAAAACTGTCATAGTATGGTCAGGCATCAAAGAAGATAGTATAGTATGGCATAAAAATGCCAAAAAACATCATAGTATAGTATGGCATAACACGTGAAAAAAACATCATAGTATATTAAGGCATAAAAGGTCATATAAACGTCATAGCATGGCAAGGCATGAAACGAAATAATATAATTAGGCATAAAAATACCAAATAACGTCATAGTATAATATGGCATAAGAATGCCAAAAAACGTCATAGTATATTATGGCATAAAACGTCAAAAAAACATGATAGTATATTAAGGCATAAAAGGTCATAAAACTGTCATAGTATGGTCAGGCATCAAACAAAATAGTATAGTATGGCATAACACGTCAAAAAAACATCATAGTATATTAAGGCATAAAAGGTCAAATAAACGTCATAGTATGGTCAAGCATCAAACAAGATAGTATAGTATGGCATGAAAATCTCCAAAAACTTCATAGTATAGTATGGCATAAAAGGTAAAAAAACATCATAGTATAATAAGGCATAAAAGGTCATTAAACCGTCATAGTCTGGTCAGGCATCAAACAAGATAGTACAGTCAGGCATAAAAATGCCAAAAAACATAAAGTATAGTATGGCATAAAAATGCCAAAAAAAAGGAGAAAGTATAGTATGGCATAACACGTCAAAAAAACATCATAGTATATTAAGGCATAAAAGGCCATAAAACCGTCATAGTATGGTCAAGCATCAAACAAGATAGTACAGTCAGGCATAAAAATACCAAATAACGTCATAGTATATTAGGGCATAAGAATGCCAAAAAACGTCTTAGTATAGTATGGCATAACACGTCAAAAAAACATCATAGTATATTAAGGCATAAAAGGCCATAAAACCGTCATAGTATGGTCAAGCATCAAACAAGATAGTACAGTCAGGCATAAAAATACCAAATAACGTCATAGTATATTAGGGCATAAGAATGCCAAAAAACGTCTTAGTATAGTATGGCATAACACGTCAAAAAAACATCATAGTATATTAAGGCATAAAAGGCCATAAAACCGTCATAGTATGGTCAAGCATCAAACAAGATAGTACAGTCAGGCATAAAAATACCAAATAACGTCATAGTATATTAGGGCATAAGAATGCCAAAAAACGTCTTAGTATAGTATGGCATAACACGTCAAAAAAACATCATAGTATATTAAGGCATAAAAGGCCATAAAACCGTCATAGTATGGTCAAGCATCAAACAAGATAGTACAGTCAGGCATAAAAATACCAAATAACGTCATAGTATATTAGGGCATAAGAATGCCAAAAAACGTCTTAGTATAGTATGGCATAACACGTCAAAAAAACATCATAGTATATTAAGGCATAAAAGGCCATAAAACCGTCATAGTATGGTCAAGCATCAAACAAGATAGTACAGTCAGGCATAAAAATACCAAATAACGTCATAGTATATTAGGGCATAAGAATGCCAAAAAACGTCTTAGTATAGTATGGCATAACACGTCAAAAAAACATCATAGTATATTAAGGCATAAAAGGCCATAAAACCGTCATAGTATGGTCAAGCATCAAACAAGATAGTACAGTCAGGCATAAAAATACCAAATAACGTCATAGTATATTAGGGCATAAGAATGCCAAAAAACGTCTTAGTATAGTATGGCATAACACGTCAAAAAAACATCATAGTATATTAAGGCATAAAAGTCATAAAAATGTCATAAAAACGTCATAGTTTACTAAGGCATAAAACGTCATAGAAACGTCATAATATATTAAGGCATAAAAGTCATAAAAATGTCATAAAAACGTTATAGTATAGTGAGGCACGAAAAAGAAATAAAAACGTCATAGTTTACTAAGGCATAAAACGTTTTAACATCATAGTATAATAATGCTTAAAATGTAATAAGAACGTCACAGTATATTAAGGCATGAAAAGGCATAAAATATTATAAGTATAATATAGCAAGGCATACAAACATCATGAAAACATACTATGGTAATGCATAATACCTCATAAAAAGTCATAGCAAGGCATGAAAATGTCCTAAATAGGTCATAGTATAGTAAGGCATGATGAAGTCATATATACGTCATAGTAAGGCATAAAAAGTCATAAAAATGTCATAGTATAATAAGGCATTGAAAGTGATGAAAACGTAATAGTATATTTAGGCATAAAAAGTCACAAAAATGTCATAGTAAAGTGAGGCATAAAAAGTCATAGTATAGTAAGGCATAAAAACTGACAGTATTGTAAGGCATAAAATATAAAAACGTCATAGTATATTAACGCATAAAAAGTCAAAGTATAGTAAGGCATAAAACATCATAAAAATTTCACAGTATAGTAAGGCATCAAAAGTCACAGTATAAGGCATAAAATGTCATAAAAACATATTAAAGTGAGGCATAAAGCCTCATAAAAAGTCATAGTATAGTAATGCATGAAAATATCCTAAATACATCATATTATAGTATGGCATGAAAAGTCATACTATAGTAAGGCATGATAAAGTCATATACACGTCATATTAAGACATAATAAGTCATAAAAATATTATATTAAGGCATGAAAAAGTCATAAAAAGTCAAACTATAGTAAGGCATAAAAAGTCACAGTATACTAAGGCATAAAAACGTCATAAAAACATTATAGCAAAGCATCCAACCTCCATAAAAAATCATAAAAACATCATAGTATAGTAAGGCATAAAAAGTCATAAAAATGGCATAGTATATTAAGGCATCAAAAGCCATAGTATAATAAGGTATAAAAAGTCACAGTTTAGTAAGGCATAGAAAGTCATCAAAACGTCATAGCATAATAAGCATAGAAACTCATAGTATAGTAAGGTATAAAACCTCATAAAAACATCATAGTACGGTCAGGTATGAAAATTTATAGTATATTAAAATATAAAAACTCACACTGTAGTAAGCTATGAAAATATCATAAAAACGCCATAGTATAGTTAGGCATAAAAAGTCATGGTATAGTAAGGCATGAAAAGTCTTAGTATAATTAGGCATAAAAATCATAGTATAGTAAGGCATAAAATGTCATAAAAACATCATAGCATAATAAGTATAGAAACTCGTTTTAGTATAGTAAGACATGAGTAGGTCCTAAAAACTCAGAGTATAGTAAGGCATGAAAAGCCATAGTATAATAAGGCATAAAAAATCATAAAAACCTCACAATATAGTAAGGCATGAAAAAGTCATAAAAATGTCATAGTATATTATGGCATGAAAAGTTATAAAAATGTCATAGTAAAGTAAGGCATAAAAACTGACAGCATAGTAAGGCATAAAATATCATAAAAACGTCATAGTATATCAAGGCATAAAGCCTCATAAATAGTCATAGTATAGTAAGGCATGAAAATATCCTAAATACGTCATAGTATAGTAAAGCATGAAAATATCCTAAATTCTTCATAGTATAGTAAGGCATGATAAAGTCATATACACGTCATAAAAAGTCAGAAAACGTAATAGTATAGTAAGGCACAAAAATGACATAGTATAATAAGGCATAAAACGTTGTAACGTCATAGTATAGTAACACATAAAAAGTCAAACTATAGTAAGGCATAAAAAGTCACAGTATACTATGGCATAAAAACGTCATAAAAACATTATAGCAAAGGATCAAACTTCATAAAAAGTTATGAAAACATCATACTATAGTAAGGCATAAAAAGTCATAAAATCATCATAGTAATAGTAAGACATAAAAAGTCATAGTATAGCAAGACATGAAAATGTCATTAAAAACATCATAGTATATTAAGCATAGAAACTCACAGTATAGTAAGGCATAAAAAGTCATAAAAATTTAATCATATAATAAGGCATAAAAACATCATAGTATGGTAAGGCATAAAATGTCATAACGTCATAGTATAGTAAGGCATAAAAACATATATCAAAGCATAAAACCTTAAAAAAAGTCATAGTATACTAAGGCATAAAAAGTCATGAAAACATCATGGTATAGTAAGGTAATATAGTAGTAGTAGGTAGTATAGTCCTCCCAAAATATTGGTAGGGACATGTCCCTACCATCCATATGCAAACTTCTTAGGAAATAGTATATGGTTTTTGATGCACAAAAGTGATTTATGAAATGGGACAATTTGGCCTTGGTAGAGATATGCTCTGTTCTGAGCCATTCTAGTCTCCTGTAGATGTAGTGAAGTAGAAGTTTAAGAAGTATTCAAATAAGTGTAAGGAGGTAAAAAGCATGCCCTTCTGAATTGAATTGTATAAAGTATAAATTAGGATTAGCACTTTCAACCACTGTTGATGTACAGTGTAGTTTTCTTTGTATGCATTTGATGGCACGTTATTGTAGTGGACTAAGAAGTGTTGGTGCCCAGGAAAGAATGTAAAAGGTTAGAGGCGACTAGAGGACATTTTACTTTGTCAGTCATTCCTACACAAAATTAGTGTAATCATTTTGGCAAAAAAAAATTGCTCAAATGAAATATAATGACCCTCAGCCCACCACCCATTATAATTAACTTAGATACTTTTTACTATGGATTTCACACCATAAACTGCCACAGCTGTCTTTAAGTGCATGGTAACCTTATAAATCATGCCCGACCTGAACCAAACACAGCTGCATCATTCTATTTATTTGACAGCTCAAAGTGTAGCTGCTACCCCAGACACAATCATGACAGATTGATCAGTGATTTGTCACAGATTGTGTGATGAAATGACTCCAAAGTAGTGAATGAGCACTAAATCCTGCCCATATTAGTGTGCCAACATTATCTGTCCAAACATATTTGAATGCCTCATCATCATGGTTGGTTGTCTGGTAGTCCTCTACACCGGCTCACTATATCATGAAAAAACTGTGTGTGTAAAACTTTGCTTGGAGGAAAATACTAATCAAGAGCTTTCATTGTCTAGCCCAGTGGACTGCATCAAAATGAACAGGTGGTGGGTTGGCAGCAGATTGTAAAAGAGTAATTTCACCCAAAACACAGAAATGTCCCAATGAACTGAGTCTTTGTTTCTGCTCAGACCCCTTCCTTTGGAGGAAGTCAAATCTGAGTTTTTAACATTTTAAAGTGAGACTATGTGCCATTTGAAAGTGGTAGCCATGTGATGACTAATGTGACCGAGCTAGATATTACTGTTGAGCAGACATCTAATCAATTTACTGATTTTATGACTTGTCTCTACTTCTGCTACTTGCTACAATTAGTTAATGTTACATAGGTGCTTTAAGCATCCCTATTGAATTCCATTCACCTATTTGGAGAGTAGAAAAATAAAGCAGAAAGTAAGAAGCCATGCAGATAGTACAAGGCTAAGAGGGAAAATTAATGACACTTGCAAAACATCCTTTAATTGATGATTAGATTGTTTTCAGTCTGCTGATTTTAAGATAATTAAGAATAGAAAAAGAAATTGTATTTGTGTAGTTTCTAAATATGTTCAGCTGTGAGAACATGTCCCAACATGCAGCATGGGTAACTACACACGTTCGTGTAAAAATCCATGCACTGTAGTGAAGCTGTTTCTCCGTCTTTCTTCGTATAACTGGCCCACTTCTGTCATATAATTATGTATTCTATTGAGGATATGCCTTTCCTTCAAATACCAGGATATAGAACTGTGTTTCGTATGACAGCTAATCAGGGACTGGTAGCAAGTCTAGCCCTGGGACTGAACCTGATAAGACACTTAGTTCCCTGCACTGCTTTACCTGTCAATAGAACATAAAAGATATGCAAAACTGAACCAACAGACTTTGGAACTGAAGTTGAAAGCATTGTTCTCCAGACGTCATTCACAAATAAAACTTTTATTTATAAAACAATTCCATAAGAATGGAATAATGGGGCATTCACATTCATTGGTATCCTAGCATTAAAGGCATGGTAAAGTTGAGCTGAGAAGGTAAAAATGTTGTGGTTTGCCTTTTTATAGTACCTCAACATGTACTTTATGCTATGGCAAACAATGTTTTACAAAAATATCAGTTGCATTTGTTGCAAATTCCTGCCTTGTTTCTCATCTGTACAGTGTCAAGTATGTATGAGAGAATACATAAATGTGTCAAAGATAGAAAAGATCATATATACAGGACACATAGAAACATAAAAACAAACATTGGGTTTTAAACGTTATTGCAGTTTAAATCATTCAATTAAGCAGCCATATCAAACATTTGTACATTCAAATGCAAATACTGGAAATTACAATCTTCAGCAAAAGACAGCCAAAATCCAGCAGGCTACATTTAAAAGTAAATAAACGCCAAACTGTATTACATATTTTTTATTTAAGAGTAGACCAAATCTTTAGCCAAGTGTTCAAGCCTTCACCCAAAAAGTTACTTTGCTAAGATATACATAATCAAACCTATTAATAAATAAAAACAGCATTAATAACATTAAAACCTGTACAAATAAAAAATATTTCAAATATATAGGCAAACAGTGTACTTTAGTGCACAAAATACCGCAAAAAGGCTTAGTTGCAAAAGTCAGTCTACTTCCTGTTAATTTAAGCCCATGCCCCTTCTCGTCTGGGAGTCTGACTTGATAGCCACAGCTCTTGGTGTGGATCTTATTACTCTGTGATAGCTTTAACTCAGTGCCTGCTTTCATTTAAGTTTTGACAAAAATTACAATTCGTAGTAAGTGGTGACCTACAGTCTTTTGGTTCTGTGAAACCAAAATACAAATGAATACTTCACCAATCCTGAATCCATGTGAAAACCTGCTGTGCCAAAACTGTCCCAAATCACCTAAGTGGATGTCTTAAAAACCTTTTTTACCTCAGTATCTCAAGGATGCACTGTGGACTTGTCCTCCTCTTACAACTTTTGGGACTGAAGGACCAACCTGACAGACCAAGGACATTCTCCCCACTTCTTTCTGGAAAAGGTCAAAAACTGAATAAAAACTGCCAGTCAGTATGAGCTGCAGGGGAAACTTGGAGGGAATACGTCACTCAGACAGTTTGTTGGGAGGAGGCAAAGCCAAGAGAGCCGAGGTGATCGCGGGTACGCATCAGTGCTTGGCAGATTCATTGCAGTCATAATCACGGGGACAGAAATCACCTCGCTTCGCCTCTCTAGGGAGAAAAACTGGGTCTGTTAGCCAATAGGTTTTCATTAGATTTTATCATTTACACCTAACCCTTCAGCAGGCAGGAGTGTGGCTTACTAAACCAACTTTGGAATTGAGGCACAGCTTCACAGTCACCCTGGTACAGCCCACAGTGGATGACAGGGGCTTCCCCTATTGTGATAAATGGGCTAGGGTCAGCCGCTCTGACCTCTTATGACCACTAACCTGTGGCCCAGGTACAGTATAGTCTCATCCACCTTACTCTCTAGGAGGAGGTGGTATTTTCAGAGTCGGTGGCACAGCTCTCAGCTGGGTCATAGAAACAGTCTTCATTGACTACAGACGTCAGACTTTGAACACTAAACTCTCGCTCCAGCAACATGTTGAAGTCCACCGCCCCAGATGATGATGCTGCATCCGTCTGATGGTCGAGTGACCTGCTATGCTCCTTCATGTTCAACAGTGCACCCTGACTCTTCCTGAAACTGCTGGGTTTCCTCTTAACAGCATTGAAGTGTCCACGCATCAGTTTGGGTTGGGTCTCTGGAGTGTCCCCGACTCCCTCAGGTTGAACACAGGGTGCCGGTGCACATTTTGAGACAGCATCCTCAGAGAGTTTAAGTTGGAGAAATTGAGCCTCAATGGCACTAGCTGGGGAGCTGCTGTCTCCACTGTCCCTCCTTGTTCCCCCCTCACTAAAGCCGTCATCATCCTCATCACTTAAAATATCTGACTCTTTGACAGAGGTGGAGCGGGATTGTGAATTAGACCCAGGTGTCTGAGACCAGTTCTGCTGGACAGGGAGAATATTAGAGTCAGAGGAGGTGCAGGGTGGAGGAGCCCCTGGTGAACTGCAGGTTCCACAGCTCAGACTTCCTTCATCTGAGTCTGGCCCCAGCTTGGTATTCCCAGCTTGGGCGGAGAGATCTCCAAGTGGCTGCTTACACAACCAGGAAGCCCTGGAGGAACCTGGTAATGAAGGTGGAGACAGAATTTAGAAATGCCACTCTTATCTGAGCAAAACACTTGCACCATAACCCCCTAGCATTTTATGGGCTAAAAAGTAAGATATGATCATCTGCAAAGTACATGCATAGCCGAATAACCTTTAAAGGGTAAATGCAAGTCAGCAAGAATCACTCCTACGCCCTATGTGGACATGTTTTTTTATTGCTTTCCCAGGAGCCTGGTATGTGAAACAAGTGTCAAGTGTTTCATAGATGTTTAACTGAAGGAAATATCTCCTCCATAAAACACAGAAATATTTTTCATAAAAATCCTGAACACCCACCTAGCCTTGCAGAGGAGGGCAGGGTGCTGCGCAGGGGGGCCAGGTGCTCCTTACAGCTCCTGTCCATCGTCCCCTCACTCTTCATGTTCCTCCTCACATTCTCCCTGAGGATGGCGCGAATCACCTTGATGATGTTGACCTTGCTCTCTGGCACACTGAGGAGGACACAGCAGAGGTACCATAGTAACATGAGCACAGGGTATGTTAAACTTGATTTCAGAAGCTAAATATAGATTAAGAGGATTGTGAGAGAGCTCCATTGTGTCCCCGGTGTCATGGGTGATTTAATTCATTAGGAGTGATCCCAATTTCACAGTGTGTAATGAGAATTACCAATTTGGTCACAGGCTTCACTCTCACCACTATCCACATGTAGACCGTTTGCACCATTAAATGCTAAAAACAACAGTAAACATTGCAGGAAATGCAGATAACTATGATCGGATGTGTCTTTGGAGGCCATGATATGAAAACAAATGGCTTGACAAAATTAGATTATTGGACTATATATGAAAAAAATGCTACATGAATAGGGAACAAAGTGGAACATTTGTATTTTCTAGTGGATTTTAGTGAATTCTATTATTAGAAGTCATCATTAAACAAATAGTTCAACATTTTGGGAAATATACTTGTTTCCTTGTACAAAGCTAAATGACAAGATAGAGCTGGATCCCAGTTACATATCTGCTCACTGACTATGAAGTTAGTATCAATTAGCTTATCTTAGCATAAATGCTGGAAAATTGGGAAACTGGTTCTGTTGAAACGAAAACAAAACCTGCCTCCCAGCACATCACTCACCAACACATCTCTCATTTGTTTAATCTGTACAAAAAGATAATGTGGACAGAACCAAGCTAGCTGTTCCAGTATTTATGCTAAGCTAAGCTAACTGACAGCTGTCTGTCACTTCATATTTAAGACAGATGAGAGTGGTATCGTCCAAAGGAAAAAAGAGAAAATGTGTATTAACTGAAATGTAGCACTATTTTTAAGGCATTTATTATGCTTCTGATACACTGAAAAAATGAGCTAGATCAGCACCCACCCACTTTAATACTGGTTTACCTTAAAGAGGGTGGAATTTAGGGAATGATAATTCCAGTTTATCACAACTTGGGTATTTCATTTTGTAGCCTCTCCCATCCTTTCCATCAGTAATTAAGATAAACATCAACAGCAACATTAAGATTGGAAACATGGCAACATCTCTAAAGAGAAAACTGACTCTCTAAAAAGTAGACAGAACCTGTCTGATCATCTGACTTTTTGTTGGAAAAAGCAAGGGTAGTCTAACTTATGTGGATGAAAAAATGAAACAATGGTAAAAATTTGGGTATGTTCATCACAGTTTACATACCCACTTTCTGGTTCAACTTTGACCTACTGTTTTTGCCATAGTTGTGTGCACACTGTGTTATTCCAAACATTATCATAGTGGTCACTTTGGTTTCTTGCCCTGTGAGACTTTTAATGACGCCACCATGTTTCCAGATCTCAGCAATTACTTTGTTGAGTACAATGTTATCATAAGCAATAGATATGGTGGTCAAAACTACAAAAATGCAAAAGTTGTAATAAACCTTAATTATCCTTTAAAATATACCCTAATTCTGTAATATGTAATGGGTAAAAAAACAACAGTGGCATCTATGAATGAACATCAGAATTAACCATCACTGATTCCACCTGACAGTTTAATCTCTGACCTGCTATACAGCTGGAAGACAGTCTCCGGTCTCCCTTTCACTTCAGACCTGGAGTGAATCAGCTCCCAGATGCAGCTGCTTTCTGTGCCTGTTCCTGGGAGAGCAAGGAAATAAAGGAGAGGCTTTTAATCACACAGTCCAAATATGGTTTATGGTTTCAGAAGGAGATAAGAAGGGGGGGGGCGCTGAAACGAAATGCCAGAAGAAGTGTGTGTGTGTGTGTGTGGGCAAGGAGAATGAGCTTAAGGGTGTGTGTGGGGAAATATGAAGCGGGAGAAAGAACAAAAAGATTTAGAGGATGTACTTTGTGAGTGATTTAGTGTGGGTAATGTGGCAGTATACCGGCCTCTTACCTGCAGTATTTCCCAATCTGACCTGCAGTGCAGAGAGCGGGATGAGCCATCGGAACTTAAACGGGTCTGAATCCCCGTGAGAAAGTGCTGATCGAGGGTTGGCCTGGTCATCACATAGAAAATGCCACATAGGGGAAAAGAGAAAAACGCTACGTTTCTCACCAAAGACAATATTTATGGCATGTGAGAGTAAATGAGTGCAACAGACACAATACTTACCATCTTTTTTTTCAGCTTGTTGTTTTCCCTGTAGACCAATATCACCGCTTTCTTGAACACTGGAGAGAGAGAACACATCAGCGTCTTAGTTCTGACTGCGAATGCCTCTTGGGGAAAGCCGACTGAAGGAGTGCAACCCACAGAAGCATTTTAGATGCCAGCTTGAAGCCTTAAAGCATATATCAGCGCTACAGCTATGGATATTGAAATTCATTGAGATCTGTTTGAGTGCTACTGCAGACAATTCTGTGTGGCTCTACAGCAAACTCAATAAACTTGGTTTATACTGATTAAACATTTTAACTGCAAACATGGGTGACATAAAATTGTCTTCTATTTGGTAATTTGTGCTGAGACGAAACAGCATGTAGAGTTAGTTAGTAATAAGAGCTAAGATATCAGTTGCCAAACACCTTCTGGATTCTGGCAAGGTGGGAAGGGAAATACACATTCCCAAAATGCAACAGAAATAGTGGCAAGAGCAGTGTACAGACTCACCAAACACGGTCATTTCGGGATCTTTTCTCATTCTACCCAACGATGGATGTGGGTTGAGCCAGACAACTGAGGAATGCATGAGAAACTCTCCCATCGAGATCTCTGTGACCTGAGAGAGAGACATAAAGGAGATGTTTTGGAAGAGAGTGGAGGCAGAAAAATAACAAGCCAGACATTTGGCTTTTCACTGCTGTGTGAGATCCATACTAAGTATCACTGTCTGCAAATGGAGTTTCACAGACACTACAAGCTGGTGTTGGTACATAGTGTGAAAGCAGATTTCCAATCAAACCTTCATCTGGTCTTTATCTGAGAAAGTGTTTAAATACATAAAGTACCCCAGACAACATTATTTAGCATTCACTTTGAATATTTATACTGCAGTGCTTACCAACTAAATATTCCATCAATTTGTAAATGTATTCAGTCCCTAGAGGCAATGCACAGAAAACGGCGTAAACAGCATAAGAAGCTAAACAACTCCACACTGATGTACTGATAGTTTGCTGGGTTGAAGTAGATAAGTTCTGTATTTCATTTAATCTTCTATGAGAAACCCATGTAGCAGGTGTCCTGTGAAATTCAATTTGATATAAATGTACAACTGATGCTAAGCCAACTTTAAATATATAAGACTATTCTTGGTGATTATAAATCTGACTCTGAAACATGTATCTACCTCCTTATCATGGCCAGTCTGCTCAGCAACAAGCTGATCAAACACGGAGCCGTAATCCTCGTAGATCTTCTGCATCTCATTGATGTGGCTGGCCACCTTCTCCATGGCTTTCAGAGCCTCTGCAGGGACAAGAACAGAGCGGAAGTGTTGACTGTATATGTAGCTGCTTTGCATTACAGTAGCAGATTGTATTTGCTCATTGTGTGTGTGCATTGTGTATGGGAACAATGCCAGTTCTTATGTGCCAAGATCTGTCACTTAATGTTCCCATGCATGGCAGCATAACAACATGACACTGAAATGACAAGTGTGAGCATATATATTTTTAGTGAATCTTATCCGTGTGAGGATGTGCATGTATGTTTGTAATTGTATGTGTATGTATATGTATTTCTCTCCCTACCAGTGAGGTGGTAGTGCTCCTCGCTGTCAGCATCGGTGAGAGAGACCAGCTCCCTGAGCAGCAGGGGGTACTTGAGCACCCTCTGTACTGGTTTAATCAGGTAGGACTCCAGGGTGGATGAGTGCTGCTTGGTGGGGTTCCTCGCATCCAGGAATTCCTTGAAGGCCTGATCTGTCTTAGCTGAAATAAAATACGTACTGTATTAATATGGATCTCTGGGCAGTCTGTTATCTTCATCTGTTTTTGGTGTTTGTGTTTCCTGGTGGTCTCAAGCAAACATACTTAGAGAGACATTTGGCTACACTGTGAGCCACATATTATTGGTCCTAGTGCAGAATCATGGTGCAATAACATGTCTCCAGCAGGGGGTAGTGTAGGCTTCTCCTCAACCTACCATGACAACTGCAGTATTAAACTGTAAACATCTTTTTTGTTTATGAATCCATTATACCCAGTGCACCACTTCTGAGTATCTTAAGAAAGTGTAGACAAGGTGTTTTCACAGTAAATACGAGTTAAAATTATATATATATATAACTATATCTAGCAGAACTGTGACGAGTTACTTAAATACATAGAAAAGCTGTTTTATTGACAACCTGGTGAAAATGATCAAGTTGGGACTGCTGAGTTTACTCTGAAGCCAACAGCATAGTGTGAAATAGCAGGTATAATAAAGAACAAGCCTTCTGTAAAGGTGATGACATTTTCCCCGAACAGTATGCTTCCACCACGC
Source organism: Seriola dumerili (assembly GCF_002260705.1). Taxonomy (NCBI): domain Eukaryota; kingdom Metazoa; phylum Chordata; class Actinopteri; order Carangiformes; family Carangidae; genus Seriola; species Seriola dumerili. Next base: position 15,548,943 of record NW_019174404.1, read on the forward strand.
GTACTGAGGGGGGCCATTAAAGTATTAATTATAGCACTCCCAGCCACAGACAGGCAGCCGCATTGACACCTCCCTGAGTAATTGGCAGGCAATTAATGAGTCGACAAATAAACAGAGAAACTAAGGCAACCCAGGGCCTTTGGCATGATGAGAAAGGGAGGGGAGTGATGAAGATGGCAGAGATGGGCATATAATTACTTAAAGGGTTTACAAACGCCCACAGATTTCTTGTCTGTGTCCTTGGATCAGCTGGTTGTGACCAGGATGTGCTGGATGTTCTGTATCAAGCCGAGCCACCTACATACTCAGTGTGTGTGCACTGTGCAGTTATCGCCTTGTTATACATGGCTGTTCTTCTCTGTGCTGTGCAATGATTGTACTACATGTTGCTCTAATGTTAGTGTATGGCACAAGGTATAAAATTTAAAGCTCTGGTTAAAGAACAGGGTGTCTAAACCCTGTGAATACTGGTGCTTTGTCTGGCATCTTTCCCTTCAATCAAACATTTGGAGTCATTTTGTGTCAAGTTGGAGCTGCCCGCAGACTGAAGCATTTAACAACAATCATTATGCAAAGACTTAAGTGGCGTTTTGAAAAGGACAGCCAGTAATTTTTGACCATATAAATCCTAAATAAAAGAAACTCTTTGACTCGTGGTAGTGGGGTTACCCCTCTGTTCACATTTGGATCACAGTTAACAGCTCATCTCTAAAAGAAACAGGAGGGTTCTCCTCCTATTTGTATAGCTCTTGGGTGGGATGATATATCTAATCATAATTTTCATGATTTTTCTAAATATTTAACTGTACAGAAAATCCTTCATTGCACCAGTGTTGCTTTGAAAACCATAGACACCATACTTTATTCTCCTCTAGATGATTCTGACCCATCAGAGACTTTTCATCAGAGCGTTTTTCTCCGGTCTAATCCTATTAAACATCAATCCTACTGCTTACTTCGAGGAATATCCTCCGCAATTCTGGTAATGGGGCAGATTTAAGCAGCACAGGGGGGCAATTTGCCCTCCCCATCCCCCCCATGTCAGCAAAGAAGCCAATCTTCTTACATTTCTCTCTGTAGTGGGCAGCGTTCCCAAATAGTGGCAGAGGGGCTGGCTTCTTAGCGGGCGTAAATCAACTTTAAAATTTCTACTCTGTCATATGCTGAGGGAGACGCAAGGAATTATTAGGGCTCTCAGGTTGTCACGTTGGCATATCTGCCATTAGTGGACAAGGTTATCCAAAGTCTGTGTATAAATATATGCATGTATTTGTTTAAACTTCACCTGCTTGAATGTTAAGAAACTGCAGATCTCAAAATGAAAGGTGAGAAATCTTTCTCCTTTTTTGTAACGCTAATATTTTGTGTGTTTCTGTGCATGATGTTAGACATGGAACGGGGCTTGCAGTAAATTGGAGAGGCATCACTCACCTCACTTGCATCAACTCTTTCACTCCGGGACATTTGCTTTGGTACATAATTGATTTGTTTCCCAAAAGTAAGGACCAAACCTTCGACAGTGAGTGCCGTGAGGTGTCTCTGATGCAACATGGGTGCAAGGAGGCTGAATTTAGCAGGGGTGTGGCACACTTTGGATTAATATGTATCTGCAGATGTATTTATGCCAATCCTCACTCCCATTTTCTGCGGCAGTAGTGAATTTAGGTCGTCATGTATTCTTCATGTGCTTAGGTGTGTGTTGTACCTCTCTCCAGGACCTTCTGGACCTTGATGTGGTTGGCACAGAAGCCGCTGTAGAGCTTGAAGTGGTCAGCATAGTAGAGGAACGAACCCCCAAGAGAAAACAGCAGCTTCTGAAAACAGAGAGGATGTGAGAGGAGAAACAGAGACAGGGAGTGAGTGTTGCACACAGATGGAGAGAGAGAATGATGCTACACATGGCCAGAGACAGGATGAAAGAGTGCGAACATGTGAAGTCGTAACCGGACCTCTGTCCTCCCTCTCTCGGGAGACTATTCGAACGCCCCCTCTGTCCTCTCCCTCTTGCCTAACCTTTTGAGCACACTTGCTTTCAGCAGCTCACAATTCAACCAGTGAACCACTGCTTCAATCAATAGACCCCACATCTTGTCATGTCAAGGCTATAAATCAGCCGGCAATGCTCCTGTCACACCTCCTCAATTATTTATAAACCTCAAGATCTCAAAGATCACACATTTCTATGGAATAGTGGCTAAAAATCCCCTGAGTTTGAGAATAATGTTGTTCTGTATACTCTGTATATCTGATGGGATCTAAACTGAATCTTTGGACATTTAATCAATAATATAATGTGTGTGTGTGTGTGTGTGTGTGTGTGTGTGTGTGTGTGTGTGTGTGTGTGTGTGTGTGTGTGTGTGTGTGTGTGTGTCTCACCTTGAACTGTGAGGGAGTCTCCAGGGTGCTGAAGTCAGGTGAGGAGGCGATCCTCTCCTCCAGCGTCTGTAGGAAGACCCTCTGGAAGTCCAACATCTCTGGCAGGCTGCCAAACAGACTCTCCATCTGAGGAAGAGAACAGGGGTAGAGGGTTAGTAGGATGAAGGATAGAAAGAGGCAAAGAAAGGAGAGGCAGTTTGGAATTGTGGGAAGGTCATGTTAATTCTCAGGGATGTATGAGAGGAAAATAGCAGACAAAGTGTGACTGGGTGGAGGAGAAGGAATATGCGGCTACAAGAAAAAAAGATCCAAGATAGCTTGTGATTCATAACAATCAGGGAGACAGGCACCCTGGAGTGTTATAAAACCACTCTGATGGCTCCATCTCTGACAAAGGCACTTAGGGACAAGCTATAGCCCTGCTGGTAATACAGCACACATCCATGTATAAACTTCTCCAGCCTTACACACCCTGGCCACCACACATACTCAGGGTCAACGCTTGCCTTCATTAAAAAGCGTTCGGGGGCTAACATGCCCTTGTCCATTTTGTGTCTGGACACGTCCCGCTGTCCCATAATGGCCTTTTAATTTGCACCAGTACTCAGTGGCCTATCGACTAGTGTGTCTTGGGAGAGACGTCCTGTGTTTGAGGTCACGCCTGGCACAGTGCTGCACACAGGGCTGGAAACTCCAACACTAAGGTCATTAGCATGCTGCGGCTCTTCAATATGTTGTCACAGGAACTCAAAACACACAGTTTGACATGTTTTTTTTAAATGAAATGAAAAATCTCATTTTCTTAATGAAAAAGGTGCACTGAAATCGCAGCTATAAGGTGGTAATGTGAAAGAGAGGTGGATGCTTAGAGGGTAGGTTTCCTCTTAAGCTGGCCTTTATTAGTGTGTCCCACTGGGATGCTAGAAGGTCAGTGTAGGGGAATGCTAATTTGTCCTCCAGCCTATCACAGTGGTAATGAGGGAGATATGGCCAACCAGAGTTCATCACCACCACCTTTGGGTAGTAAACACTCAATGAATTTGATGTCCTCAATTCTCAGATACAGCCTTAACACCTCCCATAACACGCCTCTGTGCACTACACCCCTCCTTACATGTTCCATTCTTCATACATACACACAAATTTGCCACCTACCTCGTCCGGTGTGAGGAAGGTTTCATTCTGCAGGGGTTTCAGGTAGATCTCAAACAAACAGGCCAGGTCCTACACCAAAGATCCAAAAGGTTAGTGACAAGGAATCAAACACAAAGACTAAACATTATTCCTTAACCTGCCTGTCCTTTAACATCCATTTCATCATCTGATCTCCCCTTATTTCTCCCTGTATAACCTCTATCTGCCTGCCTCCCACAATCCCCCACCTCATTCCTCCACCATCTCCCCTCACTCTCCCCTTCTCCCCGCAACCCCCACTCCTTTAATGTGGCTGTAGCTTGTCTTGGTATCAGTGGGAATATTCTCATTAGGTTGATTTATGAGCTTCCACCTGCTCCTCCTCTTCCCCGGCCCCCCCCCCTAGCTACCTTAGGCACTAGTGGTGCACAGATACGGGTGAACAGGCACTCTGGGAAGACAATCTCCTCCCTCAATTACAAATCAACAGCAGGTTGAAGATGAGGGGGGCACGGGGAAAGGGACTCAATGAAAAATGAGGTGATGAAAAAGAAAGGGAAAAAATGCCAGACATCTCATGTGTTGCAGACACAAGAAGATCATGAATGTGGCTCTTTAATGTGCATCAGGGAGGAAAAGGTCATATTGGAAAACATGAGGGCAGCAAAATGATTGGGCGGGAGGAAGATAAATAAGGCTAGACAGGAGGAGGAGGGAAGGAGGAGCCCCAACTGTGACACAGGAAACAGCATCTCTTTCAGTTTCTCTTGTTCTTTATGTCCCATATCACCAGCACAATAACTTACATTAAGGGAATAACATGACATTTGTAAAATATACTTGTTCCCTTTCTTGCTTAGAGCTAGATGAGAACATTTATACCAGTCTCATGTCTGTATGGCGAATATGTAGCTGGACCCAGCAGCCCTTTAGCTTCATTTAGCATAAAGAAGGAAAATAGAGGGAAACAGCAAGCCTATGGTCCAAACGAAACAAAATCCTCAACGCACCTCTAAAATTGACTGAATATTATATCTCATTTGTTTAATCTACATAAAAACCCAAGTGTAAAAGTGACAACTTGTCATTTTATGGGGGGGTTATGTGCCAGACCATTTCTTGGCTGGAAGCAGTAACCTCCTGTAGTCTCAAATGCTCACGGCCAAGAAACAGTCAGGCATGTAACCCGCCATAAAACCTCTGAAAGTTGTTGTTTTTACACCTCAGTTTTTGAACAAATTAAACAAAGAAACTATATCATGTTAATTATTTAGCTTCAGAGATGCTAGGCAGATTCTTTATCTTTGAAAAGAACAAGGCTAAATTAAGCTAACTGGTTTCTGCTACATATTTTTGGCCTGGTTTTAAATATAATGATTTTATAACCAATGAGTAAAAAGATTTTTTATTACGTTTTATCAAACTTTCATACAGGCTTCTGAGAAGACACTAAGCTTTGTGGTCTCACCTTCACGTAGGACTTTTCTGTGTCCACCAGCTCCTGGATGACCTTTCGTAACCTTTCAGTGGCACTCATGTGCTTGGGGCAAGGTCTGATGAGGGTGGCCTCTCTGGCAGGCCCCGAACCCAACTCCCCTCCCTGCTTCACCCGAGGTTCCTTGGTGTCCTCCATCACACCACCAGCGCCTGAGGCCGTCCCTTCCTGGAAGGACTGGTAGAGAGTGCACACTGTGTCCACGCTCTGTAGGGGGCAACAGAGAGACAGGCGTGGTATTTAGGTTAGGTAGCTCAGGGATTATAAACAGCCAGCTGGATAAAATGAGGATCACCCTTGTGATCATAACCTGCTTTGCATGCATGCAAACACAGTCGTACATGTGCCCACAAACATATTCATTAAAGATGCATTAAAATGTCTTTTACCTCCCTCATTTAACTATTCACCACTAACGATTTCAGGTCTACAGCTGTATGAAATAATGATGTATATACAGTGGTTCTGCACTGTACATGGCCAGCCATTCCCCTGGGTATACTAAGGGTGTTATGGAGATTTAGTTATGCACCCTATGCTAATTGGCTTTGCATCAAAGACTTTACAGTGCATCTGAAAGACTGACTGGATATCCCAGCAGATAGTATTATAACACATTACATTCTTCTAAATCCACAATGGACAGTTATGCAGCTTTGTGTCACATCAGTTCCAGAAAATGCAAAATGCCAAGAGATCCCAAGAGGTCATGTATTAGTTTGTAATAGTTTGTATTAGAGGGAGTGGAGGACGGGGTTAGTAGCATCTCATTTTCTAAATTTGGTTGGTAATACCTCTGCTCATTCACAAAAAGTACAATCCTCCTCTAGCCCGCTTTGTACTTCTTTGATAGGTGGAACCCCATGACGAACTCAGCGTCATACCATTTACAGAGGTATTCGACGGAAACAGATAATCCGCATTATTTTATATTGGACTGCATTGCCTGGGGTAAGGAAATTAACATCTGCTCTAGGCACCATACTGAGAAGCCTTGCCTGTGGCGGGTAAGATTTTGTAGTCTGTGAGCAACTGTGGCAGAAAATGAACCATAATCAGCCTCTCTGTTCTATTCCCTGGGACATGAAAAAGAAGCTATGGGGGAGAAGCCTCTCCCTTCTCTCTACATTACACCATGGTTGTTGCCACTCTGCAGTATATGCTTTTCAAGTACAATAACACATGTATGTGCACTTCAATCAAAATAAATACTTTACTTTCATACCTCCCAAGCTACTCAAGCACATCACTTCATCAACTGCACAAAGCTTCGCTACACTATAGTGTGCAAGTCATCGAATATGATTTCTGTGCTAAAAATAGCCGCATGATGACCAGTCCTTATTCCAAGTAAATGACATGATGTAGCATTATAATCTGTGGCCAGGCACTAGAATCAGCAGAGGCTGATAAGTGCCAGTAATAGCAGGTTCCAATCCGCTGCACAGCAACACAGCACGGTGGGATGGCCAGGCAAAACAGCTGCTCAGCACTCTCCATATTCCTCTGTGTGTCTATGTGCGAGTGTGGGCGTGCTGGTATTGAAAATATTGCATGAGCAAGCATCCAAGTGCAACTCAGTGCTGAAAGGCTGTACACTAACACACATGGATCAATAAAGCCTTCATTCTGACACTGCAGGCATCGTTGCACACACATGCACACACACTGAGCAGTGTACGAAAGCTTGTCTGAGCCACTCAGCTCTGATACTGGTGTGAGCTACCACCCACAACCCACCCACCCGTCCCCAAATTCCACTCCCAGGGAGCCCAGAGACAATCAAGGCTTCCATTAATAAGCCTGCGACTCATCAGCTAGCTCATTATAGCATGGTCACTCCAGAGACGACCCCCCAATGCTACAATATAGACTGTGCAAGAGTGACAGACTGAAAGACAGAGAAAAGAGAGAAAGAGACAGAAGGGAAAATTCCTCTCTGTCTCCTCTCTGTATGTCTGGGTTAAGACTCTTTCAAGTGATCCACCACCCACAGCAGCGCTCCACTCTGGATTTCTTTGAATGTGGGCTGATAATTACAACGGGGCCTTGATGCCTCCCTGTGCACTGGTGGAGGGACCAAAGATCCAAGTGGAGAGCCAGACACACTCATACACTGCAAACAGGCATACCTGTATAGGCAAGCACACACTGCCTCTGGGTTGATAATAAACCTTATGCTCCATTAACAGTCAAAACACGATGAACAGTTGACAACGGGCTCATTATAGCAGCCATACGAGCAGCTCTGTGAAGCAGCAGTTCTTTGGGCTAAATGCTAACGTCAGCATGCTGACATTGCTCCAATGAGAATGTTAACATGCTGATATTAAGCAGGTATGTTTACCATGTAGAACACCTTAGCGTGTTAACATGCAAACATAAGCTAATTAACAGCTAAGGCTGATGGCTGAAAAGGCCATACGGCTAGCTTTTTAGACTCGCTGCTAGCTTCCTTAAAAAGGCCTTATTACGCTAATGGTTTATCTAGTATAAGAGTGCAGCTTCCTCCAGTTGGAATACATGGTGCTTTTTTAGCCCACAACTGTTTACTTCAGTGTCTGAGCTGATGGGGAATTAAAAAACATTTACCAACATTTATTTTAATTATGTGCATGAAAACATTAATGTAGCACATCGATGTAAGTCATGTAAATGCAATCCATAAATAACCATTGAATATCACACGTGTAACTACAGCTGCTGACAAACACTGTCCCACTACAGATAACAAAATGTGCTCCACACACCGGTGATGGTGCCACACACAGCGCCAGTCAACCTTCATTCACTGATACATGCTCTGGGAAAACTCCATATTGCACCAGGCAGGCAGACAAGGGGAGATTGCCTGAAGGAAACACAGAGGTTGAAGGATATCAGAGCGACATAATCATCAAATAGGCCACTGGTAGCTCCACACACAGGAGAGCAGCCTTGTGCAGACAGATAACAGTCATATCTGCCATTTATTTCAGCTACTGGCGCCCGGAAAGGAGAGTGGAGGTCTGCCCGGGTCTTTAAAGATTCGTGTGTGCGCCCTGGCAGCACACACCACTGCTCAAGTGCTGAGTTAATTCTCATCACACCCACACACTGAAAGGACGTAGGCTCATGTTCACATTGCACACGCGCACAAATGAGATGATGGAGGAGCCACATGGTTGGGGTGAAAAGGAACATATATGCTTGATTGGGCGCTCGGGGACATGTACACAGACAAAAACACTTTCACCTCTCACGCAGCTTCCTAAGTAAATAAGATATCCTCAACATTAAATGGCAGATACCTGCAATGGAGTGTGACAAGAAGAGGTGGGCAAGGAAAGAGAGAAGGAAAGAGGAGGGGAAAGGTGGGGGCCCACACACTGTCATGACTCAGGAACTGCAATTGCTTCACAACAATCCTACCAATAGAGACTGACATCCAGCCCAAATAACCAATTAAGAACGGAGGACAGGAGCCAGCAGAGGCGGGAGAAAAGCCTGGGAGCGCCAGAAAAGACAAGTGGATTCGACAGTACCGCTGTGGATTCCTATTCAGGTTTTCATGCTGACAGCTATCAGCTCTGCATCATGTTTCCACCTCTCCATGTCCTCTAGTCAATTTAGAATAGAAGTCTCCGTCAATCCTTGCAGGTTAAAAAATAAATAAAATAAAATGCCCTGAGAGGCTGTTGAGTCATTTTGTCTCCATCTACACGGTTTCCTTTCTGACGGAGTCCAGCAGCATTTCTTTCATTTACAGTCAGTTGTCAAACACATGTACACGATGTTCCATTTTGCTGGACCCTTAGGACAAAGTGAAAGGTTGCTATACTCTCCATGTCAAACAGAAACGTATAAATCCTCTCACATTTTCATTCTAAACTGACCAAAGAAATCCCCCTGACATAAATCAAGCTAAACCTCTCCACCAGTCCTCTCATCCCTCTGAAATTAAACCACATCTATTCAATCCAGAAAGCCCCTATTGAACCAACTCACTTTATGGAGCAGTCATACTTTCAGTCCTTTACTGATGACTTTCTATTGTCTCTCTTAACGAGGCCTCTTCATAAACTGCATCAAATGTCACAGCATAAACAGTGTCAGTCTTTTCTAAATATTTACTTGCTCTCTCGGTCCTCTGCTCACCATGAAGAGCAGTCTGTAGAGCAGCCTCCATGCTGCTGTGGCCTGCCGCTGGGTCCTCCGGGCCAGCGAGCAGCCCTTCCTACGCAGCCTGCCTCCCCTGGATGCTGGCATGGCAGCTCCGACTCAGAGACAGTATGTGGTTTAACAGCCTGACCAAACTGGACAGAATATCCGTGACGGAACAGAGAAGTTGGCTTGACCGTCCTTGAGATCTTCCCGCTCCGTCAACCTCCTTATTTTTCGTCTGATGGTCAGTCGATCTTCTCTTCAACTTTTCTCACCCACCTCCTCCTCTTTCCCTGCTCTCTCTCTCTCTAATTTGCAGATGCCCGTCTCCGTTAGGCCCAGGGTCAGAAGCCTCAGTCTTGAGTACGCCTCAACCTCTGGGGTGGAGCGGGCTTTGATGGGGATCGAGCCATTGATCCTGCGTCCTGCCGTTCTGTGGGCGTAGGCAGAGAAAAAGTGCTTGCTGCTGGCTTGTGTTGCATACCAATCAGTCGTGGACGGTCTGGCCACTTAGTTTGTTAAAATAGAAGGGGAATTCTTCCCTTCACATTTGTCCTCGCTCGCTATCTATCTCTTTGCATCAGCGCTGGTCAGCCTATGACTCTACCTCCACACTCTGCCATCCATCTTACTTCCCTCTGCCCATTTGCCTCCGGATATCTCCATTTCTCCTTCCTCTTCCTCTGGTTCTTTTCGGCTCCATGTGACCTCTCTGGTGTGATTTCCAGAGAGCTGAATGGAGAGGCCCGGGGCTGTATCAGTGTCCAGTCTCTCAATAGCAGCAGTACAATGTAGACTGTTCTGGCTTGTTACCTCCACACACAGAGGAATGGCTGACTCAAAAATGGGAGGCTCTGAGCCGGTGGGGGTAACAGGGCAGGAATGTTAACTATGGCCTCGCACAAGAATAAAACGTGACATGTATCGCACATTGCACAGACCGCTTTCACATGGAATAAATAAACAGACGAAGGCTCTGTCCTTGAAAACTGAACTTGTTTTCCAAACTTGTTTTATTACAACCAAATTTTGCTTATTGCTCGTGATGGGCAGCCAGTTAATTAAAGGTGTTAGGATTTGGGAGTCAAGACTTTGGCTCAGGTACTTTCTTGTCTGATATCCTGTAGGAAGACAATGCAGTGTCAAGGTGTGTGAAGGTTCCTCCAACTGTTCCTAAGCCTGATGACAGACAGACAGTCAGTCATTTTTGAGCATTTTAGAAGAGAGACCTGGAAAAAAATGGGAGCAACATGCAACAAAAGTCCGAACAAGACATGAACCAGGGTCATTGCAGTTCACGGTCAGCACCTTAACCTCTGGCCATCATGGCGCCCCTCAGTCAGGATTTTTCTGTAAAGCCTCAGTGCTTCACACAAAATAAGTTGCATAATGAAAAAAGAGAATTTCAAGCCCAACCAACTTTTACACATCCGTACACCTGGCCAGATACTGGCATAAAGTGTTTCAGAGTCCACCGTCAGAAAGGAGGTTTGATGTCCTGTTAGAATATCCAACACAGATTTTGTTTCAGTCATGCCAAGGCCTTACCAAGCAGGGTTTTAAGGCTTTTTTGGGGGCACATGCACAATAGTTGTGGACTTACTGAGCTTGCCATCAAATATTATTCATTCTCATTTGAGTCATACTCCAATACTTGTTTTTTTCTCAAGTGTTGGGCATAAACACTTGAGAAAAAAGAAAGGAAAAAAAAAAAAAAAACACACACACACACTCACACACACACATAGCTGAACACTGTCAGACGGGGAGGTTGCAAGATAAACACTAAATACAGTCTCCATCTCCCTTTTACGCTCCGATGGAGTCATTATGTTCAGAGCTCAGATGAAACGCTGCTCAAATCAAAGGAGAAGCCTCGCGCTTCACAAGTGGAGAGGCCACATCTTAGCAGAAATAAACAAACAAACTTGGGAAGGGAGAGGATAAAGTAGAGGGGATGAAATACAAGCGTGTCCCTGGGGCAGGCTTTACCCATCCCTCACAGGGAGCAGCCATGTCATGACACGATGAGAGCGTGAGCGAGAGAGCAAGAGAGAGAGAGAGAGGGAGAGAGGGAGAACGAGAGAGAGAGGTGGCCCGGTGGCCGGTAGGCAGGCCAGTGATTCATTTGCCATGTTAGTGGGCTATAGTGCCACAATGCCATCTTCTTTTCAAAGCCCAATAAAAGAAGACACACGCTCATAAATCAAACAGAGTAGAGGGGAGGAGAGAGGAAGACAAGAGGGAGGGCTGGTCCCGTCGCGCTCCACTCAAGCCCATTTACGCCTTTTATTATTCAGCCTAAACAAATATTATTCCACAAAGTCTCAGAGGACTTTGGGAGAAGAGTGTGTTTTAATAATGAACCCAGTTTCAGATTAAAGCACCCATTCTACTTAGTCCCCTAGGCTATTCAGATCGACTCTGCATGACTGCCAGTACAAAGGCAAAGTAATGCTAGCACTATATGCTATTCTTACTCCTACAGGATGCCTAAACGCAAATGAAAGGTTAAGTGAAAATGCTTGTTGCCAATGTTAACATACCTTGATGACAAACAAGTCTTTGGAATAACTAATGGAAACCCCTGTGCTGCCCCCGTTCCCTGTCCTGACCTGGAAAACACTCAATCTGAAGCAAAAGGACTCATCCAGGACTATCCACACCACTCAACTGCCAAAGATGACATGATACTAACAGATAAAGCCACTGTGCACACAAGGTGACCGTTTGAGAGCAAATACACACCCATAAAGACACTAACTGCTGGTCAAACCAATACAATTAATTCTAATAGGGCCCATACTGCAGAGATAACATCATGGATGGCAGTAAAGGCAGGAGAGATGAAGCAAAAAGTAACGGTATGACCTTTTGACCTGCTCCTCTCTGCCTAAACTATAAACCTTATAAGAAAGCATGAATTAAAGATCACCAGGACAGAGCTGTGCAGAGAGAAACCAAGAGCAAAGGTCTACAGCTCTGTGAATGACTACATGCTAAAATCAACATGCTCACAGTGGCAATGCTAACATGTTGATGTTAAGCAGGGAATATTCACCATGCTCTGTTAGCATACTAACATTTGCTAATTAGCACTGAACACAAAGTCCGATTGAGTCCAGTGGAAATGTCATTAGTCTTGCAGGTATTTGGATAGAAACCAAAAAAGTAGAGAGATCTCCAGTGCAACAGCGGCAGATGAAAATTCAGAGGATCATCGTAGGCTCAATCCTCTGGGCGCCATTGGTATCTCTGCCAAATTTCATTGCAATCCATCTCATGGTTTTTGAGATGTTTCCGTCTGGATCAAAGTGGTAGACTATCCATCTGACTGTCTTTGCTGCACCAATAGCATGGCTAAAATAATTCATATATAGTGCATATGATATTGTAATTCTTGTGGTCTTTAAAGTTGATGCTACAATGCAAATAAAATGCAAATAACAGGTGTATGAATTCTGACTCACACTAGTCAAGACTCACATTCCTGGAGATATTTTTACCAAATACACACAGAAGGTTGTGGGAGTTGTGTGAAACTTTGCAGCTTAAGTGTGAAGACTCATAGTATCAGCTACCTCAGTTAAAACCTCCCACAGCCCATAGTTACCGGTTGTTTGTCCCCTTTGGCGTCTCTCTGGCAGGACAAGCAGGCAGCCATGTCCTGGGCCAGGCAGGCCAGCTTGTCTTTGACGAGCCTTCCCAAACTGAGCAGCGCAGAGCCCAGGAACAAGTCCTTCTCTTCAGCCTTGCAGCCGGACGGCCAGAACCAGCACATGGCCAGGAGGGAGCACAGGGCCTGGGCAGGGGACTGGTCCCACATAAAGAGCTCGATGAAAGTGGTGAGGTAGAAGCACGACTGAGGAGCTTCATCGTTCACTGGTGGGGCTACGATCGGTATGGCCACTGACATGTCTGTGCCAGGCACCCCCTCTGTGGTCATTCTAGCCAGATCTTGTTCATGTTGGATCTGGGTCCCTGTTGGTCCCTCCGTCGCTCCTTCCGTTCAAGTTTTTATCTGCCTTTCCAACTTGTTTACAGTGGAGTGCATCGACGAGAGCAGGCTAGCATTAACGGGACTGACAGCAGTAAGCTTAGATTATTAGTCTGCTCACGGCCAGATGGTGGCTGATGGGCTTAGTCATAACACACACACACACCCCCAAATTATACCCCCCAAACTCCCATCCCACAGACAGACACACACCAGTTGGGTAAAGGGGATTCTCTAAAGTTTAGGGAGGGGATGTTGTAGCTCCGAGGAAGACAGGATCATGTTTGAAGATGATGATCCGTAGGCATCCACCACATCTTTTTGAAGTCTAGGACCCATATTATGAGAGGGGAATCAAAACTGATTAATTCAGTCTTTTAGTCACACATTTTTATGAAAAGTGTTAAAACACCTCAAAGACTCCTCTCGTCCACTGAGACCAGTAGAAAAGGAAGGTTGAGACCAGAAGACAGAGGAAGACGGAACAAAAACAGCACAAATGTTACAGTCTACTCATCTATATGTCTTTTCCTAATACTGAATAATATCACTGCTCATAATAAGTAAATAAAGCCAAAAAGTAAAGTGTAGTTTAGCTCTAGTCATAGCTCTCTGCATAAGACCACTTAAATGCTCTTACTCAAATGTCTGGACAAAAGCAAAGAGGCTTAATATGTCTGTCTGCTGTTTAACCTTTGGTTTAATACAAGACATGAATGTCTACTTTACAATGTGTCAAATAT